>NW_021699784.1:0-5081 GCF_005190385.1 Monodon monoceros
TCTGACATGAATGAGAACTGGAAAATTTTGATGAATCGATGGAATATTAATTCACATTTAGATGTCATTAAGGCTCAAAAAGAACATCTGGCCAAATTATTTCCAGAACTTGTTGCTAAGCATGGATTTGCTACTTATATAGCTAAATGTCTCATTTTTAAGATTTCCCATTAAAGGATGCATTTGGAAAAGAAAATGTGTGTGTGTCTGTGTGTGTGTGTGCGTGTGTGTGTGCGAACCTCTGTGGGGACAAAGAGGAGAGAGGGAGAAAGTAGGGGGTAGAGAGGAGTGTGGACAGGGAACAAATGGAGATGAATGAAATGAAAAACAGTTAGCAATCTATGATAGTGTTTTACTTTTTTCATGAAGCTCTGTTTACCACTGAGCACTTTCATAGTTCTGATGAAACTGAATTATTCTTTTCTAGCAAGTAGTGAGGAATCAAGTTCCTGACGATTTCATCATTATAAAGATAGGTTGGCTGTGCTTGCATTTCAGAACTTTATCTCAGGAAGTCAAAGCTATAAACAGGCTGATGCAGAGCTTATCCCATTAAAGGAATATTAATACCTTACAATATATATTCTTAAAATGCTCTGGTTTTTTTAATGATTTTTTTGTTTTTTGGCTGCGCTGCATGGCTTGCAGGATCTTAGTTCCCCGACCAGGGATCCAACCCAGGCCCCCTACAGTGGAAGCTCGGACCCTAACAGCTGGACCACCAGGGAATTCCCTAAAATGCTCTGTTTGCCACTTTACCTTTATTGATTCAACTAGAAGCCGTTCATAATTTGAACATATTATAAATGAAATTTCCTAGAAGAAATAATTAAAATGACATATTATATAGACATTATTTAAGGCTTTAACATGTTTAAAGACAGTGTTTAACATTACTATGTTTAGAATCCTGTCAGAAGAAACCTCAAAAAATAACAATGGCTACATGATGGAAAAGAATGTTTAGGCTTTACAAATTACCGTAGCACAAACTGATGCATGCCTACTTCCTCCTGTGCCATCCATAAACATGTAGTACATGTGAGCTTCAGGGGCAAGAAACGAGGAGCGTGGTGCTGTATACTGTGTTGATTACAGAGAAATGAGAGATGATGTTGTGAATGTTCAGAGATGAGACCAAAGCTCATGAAGAGAAAGATGAAGATTACTATTAATCTGGATAAGGTACACTTCAGAAAGCTGTTTCAGGTACTAACTTAATAATTAGATTTGTGGGAAGGCCCTCATATTACAGCCCTCTGAAAGTTATTTAGAAATCTATTTGTCTTTCCACTTTTTTGAGAAAGAAGCAAATAACAACTGGGGCATTCTTGAAAGAAACAATGTTCTAGTAAACATCCTGGGAAAGCTCCTTTTTGAAGAATTAGAATTTTAGAAGTAAAAAGGATTTTAGAGATCATGTAATCCAACTTATTTTTACTTTTACACATGAGGAAATTGAGACCCAGGGAAGTGGTGACCATCACTTGCACTGGCTATGGCTGCAGTGAACTTGTAGTTTAATAACAGGCACAGATAAAAAGACGCTGAGTCATCAAGTAAACGTTAATTTACGGTCATTATTCACTGATTACAAACTTAGCTGGGTATCAGGATCACCTGAAAAGCCTGATAGTACATTCCTAGGCCCTTTCAGACCCTGTGAAGAAGACATGTGGGGACAGCTTCAGAAGTCTGTATCAAAAACAAAGTCTTGGGGCTTCCCTGGTGGCGCAGTGGTTAAGAATCCACCTGCCAATGCAGGGGACACAGGTTCGAGCCTTGGTCCGGGAAGATCCCACATGCCGCGGAGCAACTAAGCCTGTGTGCCACAACTACTGAGCTCGTGTGCCACAGCTACTGAGCTCGTGTGCCACAGCTACTGAAGCCAGCGCGCCTAGAGCCCGTGCTCCACAACAAGAGAAGCCACTGCAATGAGAAGCCCGTGCACCGCAACTAAGAGTAGACCCGCTCGCCGGAACTAGAGAAAGCCCACGTGCAGCAACGAAGACCCAACGCAGCCAAAAATAAATAAAAATAAATTTCAAAAAAACAAAACAAAAACCAAAGTCTCCATAATTCACAAGGAGCTGGTCCTTAAACACAAACTTGGGAAAAATTAAACAGTATCTGATAAGCTTGAAACACATAAAATTCCTCTTAAACGATTTTAAGAGTAAGAATTAAGAGTTGTAAATACTTGGCAGCTTCAGCTGTAGTCGTCCAAAAACTTTGGCTGCCGGCCATGACCCTACTGGCAAGGGCAGAATGACTAGAAGGTTATGAAGGCAGGGGGATCACAGAGACTATCATGAGAGCAGCTGCCTCTGGTTGTTATAATTTGTCTCTTTATGTAAACATAATATTTCCCCAACCAGTTCTACAGGTCCTTCAAATGCAAGGACCACATTTCATGACTTCCCATATTCACTGCCTCTTGAAAGTGCCTTGCATATTTCAGGAAGTATGGAATAGTGTCTAAGAAGAAGGGTTTTAGGATTAAAAACCTAGATTTGAATCTATGAGCTTCCACTTTCACTTACTGTGTGATACTGGGCAAGTTATTTCCTTCTGTGACTCAATTTCTTTATCTGCAAAGAGTACAGATTACACTGTAAAGAGTAAACAATCTTACCTATGTAAAGAGCTTAGCATAATGTATGGAATGTGTTATTTAAAAAAATAACGTGGGCTTCCCTGGTGGCACAGTGGTTGAGAGTCCGCCTGCCGACGCAGGAGACACGGGTTCGTGCCCCGGTCCGGGAGGATCCCACATGCCGCGGAGCGGCTAGGCCCGTGAGCCATGGCCGCTGAGCCTGCGTGTCCGGAGCCTGTGCTCCGCAACGGGAGAGGCCACGGCAGTGAGAGGCCCGCGTACCGCAAAAAAAAATAAATAAATAAAATAAAAATAAAATAATAACGTATATAACATGCGCCTGGCTAGGAGTATGGGTACTGAGGATATAACAGTGAAAATGACAGATAAAAATCCCTGTACCTGTGGATTTTTTTGGTGGGTGGGGGGACATAGATGACAAACAAGCAAGATAAATATAATTCTTGATACAAACAAATGCTATAAGAAAATAAATATGATGTGGTAAAGAATGGCTGAGAGGTAAGGCGTGTTGCAGTAAATAGGGTGATTAAGGAAAACCTCTCTGAAGATGTGACTCTGAGTTAAGAAATGAAGGATGAGGAGACAGCCATGAAACAAGCTTAAGCTTAGGAATCATGCTTGAGATAGGGAACAGCGAGAACAAAGGCCTTGAGATAGGAATGAGCTTCAAATGCTCTAAAAGCAGAAAGAAAGTCAATGTTGCTGGAATGTAGTGGGGGGGGTTGACATAGAAAATGAGAGTAAGGGATGTAGAAGGTGCTCAGTAAGTGGTTAAAATATAGAAACATGTTAAGGGCTTTACAAATTTCTAGCCCTGTAGTACTATGTAGATTGTGGATGTATTTTCGTTTTCTTTGCTTTCCATTTTTCTTTCCTCCTTTCTGTCTTGGCCTTCCTGCCCAGTGCCTCCCTTAGCTCTGAGAGCTTGGGCTTTCCAGCTTCTCTGATGAGATCTCAGTCAAAGAAGCTATTTACAGCTGCTCCATTCTTGGCTGTGAATGAATACACGGAAAGAGTTGAGTGGTAAGGGAGGTAGAGATTGAAAATCTAGAATTTCTTGCAAAAATCAGCTGGGTACTTTTCTTGCTCCCTGGCTTAAACCTGTACGGTGAAACCCTTTCCAAACACAAACAGCAGGAGACTAAAGGCAGAGGCACAGCAGGCAAACTCAGGGGCAAAACACTTTTCTCCCTCACCAGCATGCCTGAGATGACATGCAGCGGGTCCCCTACCTCTCTCAAGCTTGTGGCGGGCAGGTCTTGTCGTTTGGCATTTCCCGCCTCACTCTGTTGTCTTTTATGGTGAGGACTAAGATGTCTGGTTAGGGGCTGCCTCAGAAAGTGCCAGTGAGAGGCACAAGATACAGAAGTGAGACTGGAAAAGCCAGAAGGGACACCACAAACATTTGGACATGAATTTGGAGGAAGCAGACTTTGTACCATAGGAAAGGAAGTATAGGCAGAAGTACATCTCTAATGAAGAGCATTATCAATGGAAAATTGGGATTATGAATTTTGGGGATTAAAATCATCACCATGATACACTGATGATGATACGATGATCAGCTTCTCTGATACGACAAATGTGAAACTTAGCTTCTTTATATTTCACTTTTCCTTTCTCTACTCTCTCCATTGTTTTATTAATTATATTTAAAATTTTTCTATTGGTTACCTTGACTTTTATATCCATCAATTTAAAATAGTATCTTCTATTCTTTTCTTTCTTTATGCTCCTACTCTTATTCAAATATTTTTAGGTAATTCAAGATGGTAACATTTTCAGTCTGTCACTGCAGTAAAAAAAAAACCCCAAAACCCACTTCTGTGTTTTGTCCATTAGTTGCTTCTAAAAATTAAAATCTGAATATCTGAATCTATGCCATTTTTAGAATGTTCCAAATTTCAAGGACCAATGGATTTTCTCTCCCTTTTTTTTAGATCAGTTGCACAAAACCATGTTACCTTTAGTTTGTGCATGTCTTACAGGAGACTTTTCACCTATTTTCCCTCCATGCAGCTGCCAATTGCTTTTCTCTTCACGTTAAAGAAATAAAAAGAAACCCTATGTTTTCTTATTTCTAAGATCATCCAACTTCTTAATCAATCGTTTGTTAAAGAAAATTTACATTTTTGTTGAAGACATGCTTCTTGGAGTCCCATAATTTGTACAAATTGCTTTAGATCTTCTGCAGAATAACTATCATGGAACTATTTTCAAATTATTGAAATTTTGGATCCAACTGTGTGTTGGGTGCTGGTCCTCTTATTTCAAGAATTCTTCTTTTTTCCCCACCCCCCAAAACGCAATTTCAAGTACTTTTTCAGAAAGAATCTGTGGAAGGTAAAATTTCTAAGTCTCCCTGTGTCTGAAAATGTCTTTGTCTTCATGCATGATTGATTGTCTGTATATAGAATTAGGACAAACTTAAAATTTGGCAAATGATGCATATTGTATGAAA
>NW_021699785.1:0-319 GCF_005190385.1 Monodon monoceros
AATCCAAACCCTAACCCTAACCCAACCCTTACCCGGAGCCTTACCCTAACACGTCCCCTAATCCTAACCCGTACACTAACAGTAAACCGTACCCTAACTCGTACGCTCACCCTAAAACGTTGTCGTACACTAACCTGTACCCTAAACCTTCCCTGTCCCCTAACCCTAACCCTAACACTCACCCTAACACTTACCCGAAGCCTTACCGTAACCCGTCCCCTAATCCTAACCCGTAAGCTAACACTAACCCATACCCTAACACGTACCCCCACCCTAAACCGTTGCCGTACCTTAACCTGTACCCTAAACCGTACCCTAA
>NW_021699785.1:946-1306 GCF_005190385.1 Monodon monoceros
CTAACCCATACCCTAACACGTACAATCACCCTAAACCATTGTCGTACCCTAACCTGTACCCTAAACTGTCCGTGTCTCCGTCCCCGTCCCCTAACCCTAAAACTAACCCTTAACCTTACCCGAAGCCTTACCCTAACACGTCCCTTAATCCTAACCCGTACGCTAACACTAACCAATACCCTAACACATGCGCTCACCCTAAACCGTTGTCATACCCTAACCTGTACCCTGAACCGTCCCTGTCCCCTAAACCTAACACTAACCCTAAACCTAACCCTTACCCAAAGCCTTCCCCTAACCGTCCCTTAATCCTAACACGTACGCTAACACTAACCAGTAACCTAACACGTTCACTCAACC
>NW_021699786.1:0-7287 GCF_005190385.1 Monodon monoceros
CACATGTGGCCAAGGCGAAATGTGCCAGCCAGGCAGTAGTGACCTCACAGGAGAGGGCCCATCTCCCATAAGTGTGAGGAACCCAGCCAGGATCAGACTCTCACCAGAGGGCCCACATCAACAAGGGGATGGGAACCAAGCAGGAGTGTCCTCACACCAGTGGGGTCACATCCCTCAAAGGTGAGGCAACCGGCACATGTGGCCTCAAACCAGAGGACCTACATCAACAAGGGGCTCGCAGTGAGGCAGGCAGGAGGAGCCTCACAACACAGGGACCGAAGTATAAAAATGGTGAGGAATCCTGCAGTTGGAACCTCCCAGCGGACGGCCCAGAGCACAGAGGCTAAGGGTTCTAGGCCTGTGTGAATTAACACCAGGGAGCCAACATCATGAAACTGTGAGCAACCCAGGCACTGGGACAAGAAAACAGAAGGCACACATCCCCATGGGGATGGGAACCTTACAGGAGTGTCCTGGCATCACTGGGCTCAGTCAGAAAACGTGGGGTGCCCAGCAGTTAGAGGCTGACGCAAGAGCGCCCTCATCACCTAGGAGAGGAGGCTCCCAGCAGGCTCCAACTGCCACCAGATGGCCGACGTCACCAAGGCAATGGGACCAAGCCAGGCAGGAATTACCTCTCAGAAGAGGGCCCACCTCAAAGAAGGGTCAGGAACCCAGCAAGGATCAGACTCTCACCAGAGGGCCCACAACACCAAGGGAATGGGAACCAGGCAGGAGTGTCCTCACACCATTGGGGTCACATCATCGAAAGGTGAGGGACCCAACACACGTGGCCTCAAAGCAGAGGACACACATCACCAAAGGGCTAGGAGGGAGGCAGGGAGGAGTAGCCTCAAAACAGAGGGCCCATAGAATAAAAAAGGTGAGGAATCCCGCAGTTGGAACGTCCCAGCAGGCGGCAAGGAACAGCGAGGCTATGGGATCCCGGCCGGTGTGAACTCACAAAAGAGGGCCCTCATCATGAAACTGTGAGCAACCCAGCCATTGTGTCCACATAGCAGAAGGCCCACATTCCCATGGGGTTGGGAACCTGGCAGGAGTGTCCTCGCACCACTTAGTACGAATTAGAAAATGTGGGTACCCAGCAGTTAGGGCCTGACGCGAAAAGGCCCTGATCACCGAGGGGAGGAGGCTCCCAGCACGCTCCAACTGCCACCAGAGGGCCGACGTCGCCAAGGCAGTGTGTGCCAGCCAGGCAGGAGTGACCTGAGAGCAGAGGGCCAAGCTCACGGAAGTGTGAGGAACCCAACCAGTATCAGACTCTCACCAGAGCGCCCACATCACCAAGGGGATGCGAACCAGGCAGGAGTGTGCTCACACCAGTGGGTCCACGTCATTGAAAGGTGAGGAACCCAGCATATGTGGCCTCAAACCAGAAGAGCCACATCAAAAAGGGGCTCGCAATGAGTCAGGCAGGAGATGTCTCACAACACAGGGCCTATAGAAGAAAAAAGGTGAGGAATCCAGCAGTTGGAAGCTCCAAGCAGGTGGCCCAGGGCACCGAGGCTATGGGATCCATGCCAGAGTGAACTCACAGCAGAGGGCCCACATCCTGACACTGTGAGCAACACAGCCGCTGGGACCTCAAAACAGGAGGTCCAAATCTGCATGGGGATGGGAACCTGGCAGGAGTGTCATCGCACCAGTAGGGCCACATGCCTAAAAGGTGAGGCGAATGGCACACGTGGTCTCAAACCAGAAGACCTACATCACCAAGGGGCTCGGTGTGAGGCAGGCAGGAGGAGCCTCACAACACAGGGCCCAAAGTATAAGAAAGGTGAGGAATCCAGCAGTTGGAACCTCCCAGCTGGCGGCCCAGAGCACAGAGGCTATGGGATCTAGGCCTGAGTGAACTAACACCGGAGTGTCAACATAACGAAACTGTGAGCAACCCAGGCGTTGCGACCACAGTGCAGAAGGCCCACATCCCCATGAGGATTGGAACCTTACAGGAGTGTCCTGGCATCACTGGGCTCACATCAGAAATCGTGGCGAGCCCAGCAGTTAGAGTCTGACGCCAGAGGGCCCTCATCACATTTGACAGGAGCATTCAGGCAGGCTCCAACTGCCACCAGATGGTCGACGTCACCAAGGTGGCGGGAGCAAGCCAAGCAGGAGTTACCTCACAGAAGAGGGCCCACCTCAAAGAAGAGTGAGGAACACAGCAAGGATCAGACTCTCACCAGAGGGCCCACATCACCAAGGGGATCGGATCCAGACAGGAGTGACCACACACCAGTGTGTCCAAATCATAGAAAGGTGAGGAACCCAGCACATGTGGCCTCGAACCAGAAGACCCACATCAAAATGGGGCTCGGAGTGAGGCACGGAGGAGGTGTCTCACAACACAGTTGCACATAGAAGAAATAAGGTGAGGAATCCAGCAGTTGGAAGCTCCAAGCAGTTGTCCCAGAGCACCGAGGCTATGGGAACCATGCCGGAGTGAACTCACAGCAGAGGGCCCACATCATGAAACTGTGAGCAACACAGCTGGTGTCACCCCAGAGCAGAAGGCCCAAAACCGCATGGGGATGGGAACCTGGCAGGAGTGTCCTCTCACCACTTAGTACGTATCAGAAAATGTGGGTACCCAGCAGTTAGGGCCTGACACCAGAGGGTCCTCATCACCGAGAGGAGAAGGCTCCCTGCACGCTCCAACTGCCGCCAGAGGGCCGACGTCACAAAGGCGGGGTGTGCCAGCCAGGCAGGAGTGACCTCAGAGCAGAGGGCCAACCTTACGGAACTGTGAGGAACCCAACAAGGATGAGACTCTCACCACAGGGCCCACATCACCAAGGGGATGGGAACCAGGCAGGAGTGTTCTCACTCCAGTGGGGCCACATCAATGAAAGGCGAGGACCCACCACATGTGGCCTCAAACCAGAAGACCCACATCAACAAGGGGCTCAGAGTGAGGCAGGCAGGAAGTGTCTCACAACACAAGGCCCATGGAAGAAAAAAGGTAAGGAATCCTGCCGTTGGAAGCTCCAAGCAGGTGGCCCAGAGCACCGAGGCTATGGGATGCATGCTGCAGTGAACTCACAGCAGAGGGCCCACATCCTGACAGTGTGAGCAACCCAGCCGTTGGCACCTCAGAACAGAAGGCCCAAATCCGCATGGGGAGGGAAACTGGCAGGAGTGTCATCGCACCAGCGGGCGCACATCAGAAAATGTGGAGAGCCCAGCAGTTAGGGCCTGACGCCAGAGGGCCCTCATCACCGACGGGAGGAGGCTCCCAGCACGCTCCAACTGCAACCCGAGGGCCCATGTGGCCAAGGCGACGTGTGCCAGCCAGGCAGGAGTGACCTCACAGCAGAGGGTCCACCTCACAGAAGTGTGAGGAATCAAGCCAGGATCAGACTCTCACCAGAGGGCCCACATCAACAAGAGGATGGGAACCAGTCAGGAGTGTCCTCACACCAGTGGGGCCACATACATAAAAGGTGAGGCAACCGGCACATGTGGCCTCAAACCAGAGGACCTACATCACCAAGGGGCTTGGAGTGAGGCAGGCAGGAGGAGCCTCACAACACAGGGCCCAAAGTATAAAAAAGGTGCGGAATCCAGCAGTTGGAACCTCCCAGCAGTCGGCCCAGAGCACAGAGGCTATGGAATCTAAGCCTGAGTGAACTAACACCAGAGAACCAACATCACGAAACTGTGAGCAACCCAGGCGTTGGGACCACAGAGCAGAAGGCCCACATCCCCATGGGGATGGGAACCTTACAGGAGTGTCCTGGCATCACTGGGCTCAGTCAGAAAACGTGGGGTGCCTAGCAGTTAGAGCCTGACGCCAGAGGGCCCTCATCACCTAGGAGAGGAGGCACCCAGCAGGCTCCAACTGCCACCAGATGGCCGACGTCACCAAGGCAATGGGAGCAAGCCAGGCAGGAGTTACCTCACAGAAGAGGGCCCACCTCAAAGAAGGGTCAGGAACCCAGCAAGGATCAGACTCTCACCAGAGGGTCCACAACACCAAGGAGATGGGAACCAGGCAGGAGTGTCCTCACACCATTGGGGCCACATCATCGAAAGGTGAGGGACCCAACACACGTGGCCTCAAATCAGAGGACACACATCACCAAGGGGCTGGGAGGGAGGCAGGCAGGAGGAGCCTCAAAACAGAGGGCCAATAGAATAAAAAAGGTGAGGAATCCCGCAGTTGGAACGTCCCAGCAGGCGGCAAGGAACAGCGAGGCTATGGGATCCCGGCCGGTGTGAAGTCACAAAAGAGGGCCCTCATCATGAAACTGTGAACAACCCAGCCGTTGTGTCCACGGAGCAGAAGGCCGACATTACCATGGGGTTGGGAACCTGGCAGGAGTGTACTCGCACCACAGGGCACACATCAGAAAAGTTTGGGAGCCCAGGAGTTAGGACCTGACGTCAGAAGGCCCTCATTACTGAAGGGAGGAAACTCCCAGCAGGCACCAAATCCCAACTGAGGGCCCATGTCGCCAAGTTAACGTGCGCCAGCCAGGCAGGAGTGACCTCACAAAAGAGGGCATACGTCACAGAAGGGTGAGGAACCCAGCCAGGATAAGACTCTCACTAGAGGGCCCACATCACCAAGGGGATCAGAACCAGGCAGAAGTATCCTCACACCGGTGTTGCGAAATAATGGAAAGGTGAGGAACCCAGAACATGTGGCCTAAACCAGAGGAACCACATCTCCAAGGTGCTCGGAGTGAGGCAGGCAGGACTAGCCTAACAACACAGGGCCCATAGATTAAAAAATGTGAGGAATCCAGCAGCTGGAACCTCCCAGCAGGTGGCCCAGAGCATGGAGTCTATGGGATCCAGGCCGAAGTGAACTCACAGCAGAGGGCCCACATCATAAAACTGTGAGCAACCCAGCCATTGGGACCTCAGAGCAGAAGGCCCACATCCCCATGGGGATGGGAACCTGGCAGGAGTGTCCTCGCACCACTTTGTACGTATTAGAAAATATGGGTACCCAGCAGTTAGGACCTGACACCAAAGGGCCCTCATCACTGAGGGGAGGAGGCTCCCAGCACACTCCAACTGCCACCAGAGGGCGGACGTCGCCAAAACGGGGTGTGCCAGCCAGGCAAGAGTGACCTCAGAGAAGAGGGTCAAGCTCACGGAAGTGTGAGGAACCCAACCAGGATCAGACTCTCACCAGAGGGCCCACATCACCAAGGGGATGGGAACCAGGCAGGAGTGCTCTGAGACCAGTGGGGCCACATCATTGAAAGGTGAGGAACCCAGCTCATGTGGCCTTGAACCAGAAGACCCACATCATAAAGGGGCTCGGAATGAGGCAGGGAGGAGGTGTCTCACAACACAGTGCACATAGAAGCAAAAACGTGAGGAATCCAGCAGTTGGAAGCTCCAAGCAGTTGTCCCAGAGCACCGAGGCTATGGAATCCATGCCAGAGTGAACTCACAGAAGGGGGCCCACATCCTGACACTGTAAGCAACCCAGCCGTTGTGACACCAGAGCAGAAGGCCCAAAACCGCATGTTGATGGGACCCTGGCAGGAGTGCTCTCTCACCACTTAGCACGTATCAGAAAATGTGGGTACCCAGCAGTTAGGGTCTGACACAAGAGGGTACTCATCACCGAGAGGAGAAGGCTCCCAGTACGCTCCAACTTCCTCCAGAGGGCCGACGTCTCCAAGGCGGGGTGTGCCAGCCAGGGAGGTGTGACCTCAGGGCAGAGGGCCAACATTACGGAACTGTGAGGAACCCAACCAGGATGAGACTCTCACCAGAGGGCCCACATCACCAAGGGGGTGGGAACCAGGCAGGAGTGTTCTCACTCCGGTGGGGCCAAATCGTTGAAAAGCGAGGAACCCACCACATATGGCATCAAACCATAAGGCCCACATCAACAATGGGCTCAGAATGAGGCAGGCAGGAAGTGTCTCACAACACACGGCCCATAGAATAAAAAAGGTAAGGAATCCTGCCGTTGGAAGCTCCAAGCAGGTGGCCCAGAGCACCGAGGCTATGGGATGCATGCCGGAGTGAACTCACAGCAGAGGGCCCACATCCTGACACTGTGAGCAACCCAGCCATTGGTACTTCAGAGCAGAAGTTCCACAGGCCCATGAGGATTGGAACCTATCAGGAGTGTCATCACACCAGTGGGCGCATATCAGAAGATGTGGGGACACCAGCACTTAGGGCCTGACGACAGAGGTCCCTCATCACCAAGGGGAGGAGGCACCGAGCACGCTCCAACTGCAAGCAGAGGGCACATGTGGCCAAGGCGAAATGTGCCAGCCAGGCAGTAGTGACCTCACAGGAGAGGGCCCATCTCCCATAAGTGTGAGGAACCCAGCCAGGATCAGACTCTCACCAGAGGGCCCACATCAACAAGGGGATGGGAACCAAGCAGGAGTGTCCTCACACCAGTGGGGTCACATCCCTCAAAGGTGAGGCAACCGGCACATGTGGCCTCAAACCAGAGGACCTACATCAACAAGGGGCTCGCAGTGAGGCAGGCAGGAGGAGCCTCACAACACAGGGACCGAAGTATAAAAATGGTGAGGAATCCTGCAGTTGGAACCTCCCAGCGGACGGCCCAGAGCACAGAGGCTAAGGGTTCTAGGCCTGTGTGAATTAACACCAGGGAGCCAACATCATGAAACTGTGAGCAACCCAGGCACTGGGACAAGAAAACAGAAGGCACACATCCCCATGGGGATGGGAACCTTACAGGAGTGTCCTGGCATCACTGGGCTCAGTCAGAAAACGTGGGGTGCCCAGCAGTTAGAGGCTGACGCAAGAGCGCCCTCATCACCTAGGAGAGGAGGCTCCCAGCAGGCTCCAACTGCCACCAGATGGCCGACGTCACCAAGGCAATGGGACCAAGCCAGGCAGGAATTACCTCTCAGAAGAGGGCCCACCTCAAAGAAGGGTCAGGAACCCAGCAAGGATCAGACTCTCACCAGAGGGCCCACAACACCAAGGGAATGGGAACCAGGCAGGAGTGTCCTCACACCATTGGGGTCACATCATCGAAAGGTGAGGGACCCAACACACGTGGCCTCAAAGCAGAGGACACACATCACCAAAGGGCTAGGAGGGAGGCAGGGAGGAGTAGCCTCAAAACAGAGGGCCCATAGAATAAAAAAGGTGAGGAATCCCGCAGTTGGAACGTCCCAGCAGGCGGCAAGGAACAGCGAGGCTATGGGATCCCGGCCGGTGTGAACTCACAAAAGAGGGCCCTCATCATGAAACTGTGAGCAACCCAGCCATTGTGTCCACATAGCAGAAGGCCCACATTCCCATGGG
>NW_021699787.1:0-2177 GCF_005190385.1 Monodon monoceros
TCTTTTTTCTTTATTCTGTTCCGCAGCAGTGAATTCCACCTTTCTGTCTTCCAGGTCACTTGTCCGTTCTTCTGCCTCAGTTATTCCGCTATTGATTCCTTCTAGTGTAGTTTTCATTTCAGGTATTGTATTGTCCATCTCTGTTTGTTCTTTAATTCTTCTAGGTCTTTGTTAAACATTTCTTGCATCTTCTCGATCTTTGCCTCCATTCTTTTTCCGAGGTCCTGGATCATCTTCACTATCATTATTCTGAATTCTTTTTCTGGAAGGTTACCTATCTCTACTTCATTTAGTTGTTTTTCTGGGGTTTTATCTTGTTCCTTCATCTGGTACATAGCCCTCTGCCTTTTCATCTTGTCTGTCTTTCTGTGAATGTGGTTTTTGTTCCACAGGCTGTAGGATTGTAGTTCTTCTTGCTTCTGCTATTATTATTTTTATCTTTGTTATTACCACTGCATTATTATCATTATTTAGGAATATGCACCTGATGGCAAAACTATAAAGCAAGGAGATGATTAAAACAAAATTCAGAGTAGTGGTGTGTTTTAGAAGCTGCTCAATTATTAATCATGTTCTGTTTCAGGAGCCAAATGGTGAGGACACAGATAGTCATGCGATTATTATTCTTTAACTGCATATATAGATTTTCACTGTTTTGTAGGTACGATCTGTTTAACGGTATAAATTTTAAAGATTAAATGGAATTAATTATTGAAGAGGATCAGAACCTTTCTCTTCCCGCTCCCAGCTGAAATCTGGCCTTCCCTGCAGGCCTGTTGGTGATGTATTTGCCTTCACAAAGGGAGCCTCAGCCTTCTGGAAAGGAACTGATCTGTTCGGCAGCTTTCCCCATTCATCATCCCCCAAGCAGTGTGTTTTACATTCATCTGCAGATGAAGATAAAAGGGTGGTGTGTTGCCCTCTTTAAGATTGCTGGTGGGATAAGCGTGAAAAGGAAGGCTTTCACATTTTACCCTAGGCTTTGCAGCACTTGCCTTCCTCAGAATTGAAGAATCTTAGCTTGCTTGTAAGTGCTATTTGAGAAGCAAAATGCCCAAGGAAGAACAGAAGATTCTAAGCCCCAGAAAAGCAACATCTCCAGGTTAAGATTTTTTCACCGATGCCATCACATCATGTGAGCAGTCTGATGTTCCAGGGATTTACCCAGCAGGCTTGGTGGCTGTTAGTCCTCCATCGCTTTTGAGCTCAAAAGCTTTATAAAAATAATAATGGTAATAATTGATTAAGCACTTGCTATGCACCAGGCTCTGGGCCCAGCATTCTGTGTGCATGATTTCCTGTAATCCTCACAACAGCTTTATGAGGAGCTCACATCTATCCCCATTTTGTAATTATACAGAGAGCCAGAGAGGTGAAGACACTTGCCCAGGGTCACACAGAGCCAGGATTTGAATAAAAATTCGTCTCCTTTACACGCATAATCTCCTTTGATTGCTCCATAATTCTGAGAGAGGAGAGGCTTTCCCATCCCTCTTTGACAGATGAGTAAGCTGGGTCTCAGAAAGGTGAAATACCAAGCCTAAGGTGATGCAGCTAGGAAGTAGCAGGACTCAGTCTGAGCCCCATCTGACTCCCGAATGGAAAGGCTTGGCCGCTCCCCACCCTGCCTTCCATTCCCATGAATAACAAAGGTGAATTTCCTGTGAGCACAAATGCCAGTCTACACTACACTCCAAGAGTCGATGGGGGAAAATAACTGCCTTCCATGTAGGGTTTGGGCAGAATTGCCTCGAAAACACTGGACCAGAAAAAGGATGGAATCAGAGCACAGGGGGCAGGAAAAACATTAGAGGGTGTGAAACTGAGTCTGAAAGGGCAGTGAGGAGGTAGTTTGCAGCTGCAGAAGTGAGGAAGGTCACAGGCATCTCTGAGGAAAATGTATGTGGTAAGGACATGACTAAGAGGTAGAGGTAACAGAATAGATGAAGCGAGAACATGTCATGAGAGGCTGTATACAAGAAATCTTGTGACAGGTATGGTGCCTTAGCATCCAAATGTTGGGTGTTGTAAGGTTGTCATGGGTCCCAGTTGGTCCCCCATCTTTCCTCTCCATCCATCCATCCATCCACCCATCCATCCATCCATCCATCCATCCATCCATTCATTCATTCATCCGCCCATCATTCCAGCTATCATTTCATCCATCCATCCATCCA
>NW_021699788.1:0-16908 GCF_005190385.1 Monodon monoceros
AGGCGGCTACACGCAAAAAGCAAGTTGCAAGATAGTGTGCCTGGTAGGACTATTTCTTTCTCAAAAAGGGGTTTGGGCGGGTGGCGGGAGCTTAGTCCTTGCATGTATATTTGTATGAGCGTAAAGAATCATACAGATAGTCTACGTCAAGCTGTTAATATTGGCCGTCTCAGAGGTAAGTTTAGATGGTGCGTGGATACTGTGCATTTTTTACTTTATGTAACCCAGTATTGCAATGGCTTTTTTTTTAATGACAAACACATATTACTTCTATAATTTAAGAGCTTCTAAAAAGATGTTAAAATGACATGCTGAGAATGTCCCCAGTTTTATTTTTTAATGTATGTACTGTTCAGAAAAATTGATGGACCTAGAGGTGCAAGCTTTTCTGTATTTTCTACAACATGTTGCTTTTAATAATCAAAAGAGAAAGCAGCAAATGCTATTATAAAACTATTCTAAAGACCTCAATAATCGAAATTAAGGAAATAGATCCCTCTCCTCCAGTTTTATCTAGATTGCCAGCATGGTATGGTGGAAAAAACTATTGTCTGATAATGAGATAATATTTTATTATCTGATTGAAATAATTTAGCTGAATTGAATTTGGCTGAGTTTTGAGCCAGCTCTGGTACTTCCTCGCTGTGTGATCTTGGGAAACTTAGCCCACGTCTGTCAGCTTTAGGTTTTGCATGTGTAAACTGGGTTTGGGAACCTATCTAGTCATGGATATCGTGAGAATTAGCTTGTTAAATTACATAAAGTCTCTGTTGTAGTGCTTTTCTAATAGTTCCAATTAAGTCATCTACTTTCCCCTTAAGATTGTAAATAGAAGAAACGCCTGAGTTCACTTGTCAGGTTGGGGGAGAGGGTTGTGGACTGAACTGTGACCCTTGCCTGTATGGGGCTTGGCATAGTGAGAGAGCAGACAGTGACCAGAGGTACAGATAGAACTTAAACTAGCAGTGGGGCTGCCTGCTTGAAGTGAAGAACTCTTAGGACCAAGGGTGGCCACAGGGAAGTGGAACTCAGTAGGACGGCGGTGTTGCAAAGCTCCCTGGCGGTGTTGCAAAGCCCCCCTGGGAAATGAGGCATCCTGGAGGCCTGGGCCTGCACAGGGGAGGGGCTTGCTGGGGGAAGAGAGTGTGGCCCTTGGTGCTCTGGGTGCAGGGCCCTGGGAGAGGAGAGACTCAAGATTTTGGACTAAGCAGAACCGGAAGCCAGTGAAGTAACCAGAGGAGTGACACGATAAGATTTGTAATCACTTGCTAGCTTTGTGCCTTGTAAAAAGTTATAACTGTCTTAAAGATACGGAAATGATCGATCCTGCTTTGTGGGACTAAGGTAAGAGAAAAATAAATGAACTTTCTTGCAAGTGTCTGCTACACTCAGTAAAGGTTTGTTCCCGCACATGTCTGGATCCTTCTGTTCACTTCCAGCCTCGTGACCCAAAGCCAGGTTACACTGTCAGCTCTACTAGGGAGAAGGTGAAGGGGAGGACCTCCACTTCTGGAGGGTGCTGTATTTTCTTCTGTTGTTTGTTTCTTAATTGGGTTGTTTGAACCACGTGTATACACATACTTTTCTCTTGTTCAAAACGTTGACCGGGACACATCCTTCGTTAGCTCAGGGTTGCGGGGAGGGAAGGTGCTCACTGAATTCGTGCAGTGCAGGGGGCAGCGGGGGTGGTAGATGCTTCCAGGTGTGGTTTGTCACCATCTCTTTCTCTCTTGAAACTGCTTGAGTCAGGGCTTTCTGTTGATACAGTTTCTTCCCATTACTTTTCACAAAACCGTTATTCGGTGATTTTTCTGACGCATTTCATGATTACAGAGGACTTCGGCCAGTCCCTACTTGCTTGCTGAGCTGAGCCCTAATTTTCTCGGCCGTGTGCTGGAGGGTGTCCTCAGTCACCGTAGCACGTGTGTTTCAGCACCATGCCCTCCCTGGCCCGTGGCACTGTGGGCCCATCACTCGCACGCTTGCCCTTCGCCATTTGGGCCATAGTGCGGGTGGGCGGCGGAGGGGTGGGCGGCGCTCACGGTGCTTGGGCACATTTGCTCTGCAGGGACCTGCCTTCCTGAAGCAAGAGCTTTTGGTAGGTTTCCTTGCTAGCAGTCCATTGATTGAGAGGTTGGGATGGTATTCCAGGCATGGAGGGGAAAACAAAAACAAATACATGCTCAGACACAGTCAGACACACACAGGTCCTGTAATGGATTGGTAAGCAAATACTTGAATATTTCAAAGACAGGTAGCGTTGTAATAAATCAGAATAAATCAGACTTGCTCGGAGTGCCATTAAATAGCTTAAGCGTTATTCCTTCTTTAAATTCTTGCTTCTTTAAGTGCTAAATGATGTTGCTGGGATTTTTTTCCCCTCATTTATTTCCTACTACATGAAGCCTATGTTTGATTATATCAATGTAGAGCTACACCAGAGTTGCTTTTAGAAGAGAAAATACATAGCCTTCAAGCTGAAGTCTACAGAAAAAAGCAGAAATGCCCCCCAGCAATGGTTATGGTGATACTTAATGATGATTATTTTGTTTCTTCGTAGAGAAAGTTGACAAAGCTCTTCTAGGGCTCGAATAACTTCCCTCCTCATATACAGATTTCTTCACATTTCCAATGACTAGTGCAAGATGGCAGGATAGTGTTAGAATAAACTCTGCCAGCCCAAAACAAGTTATCTCCATTTCTGGATGTGGATCCTTCATGGGGCTGATGAGCACCAACGTTATAAGCTATTATGAGTAGAAACTACAGAGGAAATGGAGATGGTGGTTTAATGTCCACCTGAATCATTTCCCACGTATTTTCCCTGAAAAATGAAAGTGGACTTTTTCAAGCTGTGAAGGGGTACTGAAGCCTCATGGATGTTTGTTCCCAGATAAAAGTTCAGACCGTCACACTTGCTTTTGGGAGCTCTTCTTAATCTTGGATGATCTAGAAAGACTTTATACTTTTCTGTTTGTTTTTTGTCTTAGCTAAAGTTTTGGTGATACATGTGGGGGAAAGGCCAGGAAATGTACATCCCCCATCATGGATGAGGGGTCGGAGGCTAAACAGGAAGTAGGGTCAGGACGCTAATGAAACCTGATTTTAAAACAGAAAGATAAGCTTTCCTTGTCTGGCTTGTAAAAATCTTCCTAGCTTTTCTAACCTGAAGTAGTGTTAAAGGAAGGAGGGGAGGGAGGGAGGGAGGAAGGGAGGGAGGGAGGGAGGGAAGTTGATCATTTCAGAACAGGCCTTTTTTAAGGCACTTGACATTAGAGCCTGAAGCACGTCTTGGCCGGTCACTGCTGGGCCCCGATGACTCGCGCGCCACGTTTGCCCTGACGGTGAGGTGAGCGCCCGCAGAGTCTGCTGTGCTTCCTTGCCATTCTGTGGAACTTAGACTTTCCCCAGCAAGTCTCAAGGACAATACCAAAGACTTACTGGTGTGTTTGGGGTTATTCTGATATTTTTTCTTCTTCAGCGTCTTCTGAGAGCCAGCATCTTTTTGATGAGTGACTGGGTATTAGATCCTATTTTAAGATCTATTATTAATTTATTTTAGAGGTGTTCCTCATTCTACCCACAAAGCAGACACTTTAAAAATCATAAGTTCTAACAGTGGCATCTATTGCAAAACTGAAGTTACATTACAGTTATTTCCACCAAAATAGTCACTTTTAAAATTTATAACCCAAAGACATATAACTCTAGTAAACTGATATTTTCCTAAGACTTTTGATTTTTCTTATGCTGAGTTGTCTAGAGGTTAAAAATATAGATGTCGCTGATAGAATGACAAGTGTAAACTCGTTGCTCTCCACAGCTGACTTTTAGGTCTTATGGTAATAGAGCTTTCAGCACATTGAGGTTCTCTTCCTCACAGCTGTTGCTTTATGTATAGAGCATTCATTTTCCATCTGCAGATTGAGTTATTTGTCTGAATTGCTGCCCTGTTGAAATTTCACAGTACTTTTGAAGGGAACTAGACCATGAAAACACAGGTTGTTTGTCCTCCATAAAGGGAGAGATGTGGATATACTGATGAACAAGATTGCAAACAGAAGTTACACTTTGCTGCTTAAATGACCAAATTCAACATATAAAGAGACTTGAATTCACCTGAGTTGATCAATACAACAAACTGTTCAGTGACATTGAACCGTGACTACAAAGCTCAAAGTTTGTCTTGGGAGAACCTGAATGTGCACCATAAACTGACTGGAAGGAGGTGCTCGCTGTGAGTTGGGAGTTCCCAGCCTGTGTCATCAAGGACCAGGATCCTATGGCGTGGGCCCTGCGGGTGGCCTGGGGTTAGAGGGAAAGAGTCGCTACTGCAGTGACTTTAGGGAGCGTCTCACCAAGTCAAGTGACACGGGTTCTACCAAGTAGTTTTCCCCTTTCTTGTAGACCTTCGTGCGATTGTGCTCAGTATTACCTGTAACTCATCTGGAAACATGGATTGCTAATAGTCATGAAATAGGATGTTGTAATGGAATAAAAATTTTCCCACTTAGCATGTTACCTAAAGTTCGAAAGCGGATTGCATATAATCCATATAATTATAGGAGTGGGACCTGAGAGATGTGTGTAGTATTTAGTTCGTTGGGTTACAGTGCTGCTTGATATTTATGTCCCACCAAAGGCATCTATTCGAAATGTGAGCTTGCCAGCTTTTGTATTCTTTTCATGGGAAATAAAATCTGTAGATGATTTTTTTTTATTTAAGAAGTGTGTTAATCTACATTGATTTCTAAATTTGTTATGGATTCCTTAGTGGAGAAACACAGTTCATCACTGACTGTTCTGTTATCTGATAGCCACTGATGAAGCATCCATGCACAAAGTGTCAGAAGAGGTTAATATTTATTGATTTTATGGTGCTACAGACCACGTAGTTTTGCCATCAGAGATGTATGGCCACCAGCACTGGAATCTGTTAAATTGCAGAATGCACGCAGATTTTATTATACCTACGCCAGTATTCAAGATTTTTTAAATGACAGATATTTAACAAAAAGCTTGAATGTGTAACTACTTTGAACCTGTGACTTGAATTTAATATTTTAACATGAAACGCAAGAGCACTTAAAAACTAAAAATTAATCCTTGCTTTGCAAATAGCAAGCACATTTAGCCTTTTCTTCCACTTAACTATATGCTATTGATCCGAGAAGGTGCCTGAGAAAGTGATAGCTGAAATTATGAGCGATAAAGGGCTTGCTTCTTTAACAAAAAAGTATGTAATTAGCAGTGAAGGGGGGAAAGCCTATGTTTAGTTTTAAAGGAGTTTCAAAGAAACAGTTTGAGTGCCACACCAGTGTTCAAATGTAGCCAAGGAACAGTCGCAGCTTGTGGGTAGAAATGAGGAGAGCTCACAGTTTTTTCATTTGTCTCCATCTGTGTTTCTCTGAGGGAAATATAGCGCTTGGTTAACCTTTGGCAGGCAGCAACACTGACCTCTTTCTAGTCATTTGCTTACTTGAATCTACTTACAACTTGCATTACTTAGTTGACTGTTTACAGCTTCCTGTATATAATAGATGAAATAAGACAATTTATGAATTACTTTGAGAACCCAGAGCACACTGAAAGACATTCCCTTGCCTTCCAGATCCTAGGCTAAGTGTGAATCAAACCTGAAACTCCCCACCTATATTTGAGATTCTTTTAAGTGGGAGCTGGGATTTATTTCTACAAAAGATTTAATGGACATTCTAAAGCTAAAAAAATAAATCTACTTTGACCAACTGAGTAGATTGCAGAGTGTCCTGCAAATATGCTTTTAGCTCTCCCACCAGTTTTGTGCTATCTTGCCCCATTTTATTGTGCTTATGTATAGGAGAAAAGAAAGAGTTTTAGTTCCTTGAAAGGGAAGCGTACATTGCCTAAAAAACCACTCTTATAGCTTGAATATCACTTCAGTATATGGCAACTTAAACTCTAAAACTGAAAAAAAAAAAAAAAATTTAGAGAAAATTCCTGAATCATGTTCTAAAAGCTGTTGACAGTACGAAATATTTTTGTAAAGACTTCATTTCCCCTTCATTTTATTAGTATTTATAATACTGTTAAAATTTTCTTCATAAATATACCAGTGTCAAATGAATCTGATTCTTTATATAGTTTTAAGTTCTTGATTTTTTAATGATTCTGTCATTAATCTAATTTTCTACTTCTTTCTCCCCTCTTTTAAGCAGGCAAGGCCTCATACTAGTAACGTATTTAATTAAAACAGCCTTTCCTATAGAACACTGCTCTGTTCCACTGTTGTTTTTCATTTGGCACAGCCTGGGTTTTGTAGTCTCCCAACCTCAGGCTGCCTCGCTGGCTTTTTGCTGCTCACTGCAAACCTGCGGGTGACAGCTCAGTGACAGGCTCCTCCAACACCCGTTTCCACATCTAAAATTAAACACGCTGCCAATGGCCATTCGCTGGTGTCCACGACACCCTCACCTCCAGGTTAGTCATTACCTAAGGTATTGGCTGTGTGAAGATGGTTTATGAGATTATTAATTGATTTATCATATATTAAAGCTGCATTATTG
Organism: Monodon monoceros; assembly: GCF_005190385.1. Taxonomy (NCBI): domain Eukaryota; kingdom Metazoa; phylum Chordata; class Mammalia; order Artiodactyla; family Monodontidae; genus Monodon; species Monodon monoceros. Next base: position 6,546 of record NW_021699788.1, read on the forward strand.
AGTACACAACAGAAAAGTAATGAAACGCACGGGCAAGAAATCTTTTATATAACAAACTAAAATGGAAAGCAAAAAAACCTTTTCAAATCTTTTATTCCAAATTAGAGAATCATTTTAAGGTTTGTGAGTAACAGTGTGACTAAATATGGAATTTTCAAATTTCACAAAACCAGGTTCACTGTTAGAATCAGAGAGATTGTGCAATTCTAATAATGGTGGCATTTAGTCTCTGCTCCACCCCAGGAAAAAATAAACAAATCCCTTGAATCACTGTTTTTGTAATTTATTGATTTTTAATAATCAGTCTCACCCTTTTTAAAAGATGTACTTTATTTTGTGAATTGTCACAAAATGTGAGCTATCAGAGGAGATATTTTAAAATTGTTTTAAATTTAAAATTTATTTAAAATAAATTTTAAAAATTTAATTTTAAAATTAAAAAAACATTTAAAATTGTTTTATTTGCTAATTGTGTATATTTTATTTCTAAATTAAACATATATTCTAACAGTTATATTTGGAAAACATTAATGCATATTTTATAACAATTCGTAGGCTCATTTTCTTTTGCTTTTTTGGATTGAAACTAAGAACAGAATGATTTTAGTGATTTGGTTTGCATTAGAGATGCATTAAAAATTAAATACAAGAAACTACTGTGGTAGATGAAAAATGGATTATTTTTTAAAAAGTAAAAATAACAGTAACAACAAACTATTCTGGGAAAAACGACTAAAATAATCTGACAGTTTTTAAGCTTCATCTTTGAACAACTAATCTATGTTGCTGTCTTTGACTTTTTTAAGTACACTTTAATTAATGCTCTTCAGGTGAGTTTAATCGTATGACGTGATAGGCTTTCTGGTTAATACTGTTATAGTTCTCAAATAAGAGTTTTTCTTTCCATTGAAAACATGTTTTTGTTTTAGTACTCGAAGGGTGTCTCAGTGGTTTACCTGGTCAGTTTGACTTGGTCATTGGTGGTCACCTGACAGATGATTTTCTCCTGTCCCACCCTTTGTCCCAAACTGGGCTGTGCTGAAGCCATTCCAAGAAATCACCTTATGTTTTCCTCCTTCATTTGTGTAATCCTGGAGGAGGGGAAAATGCCTTTCCAACAAGACTCTTCCATATAGTTTGCTTTTCCTTTTTCCTAGTGAATGGTATTACCTAATTTTAGCTGAAGTTATTACTCGTTTCATGTGACCTGGGAGAATTAGAAATATTGTTAAGGAAGAAGGCCCAAGTTCATGATGTTTTCCATGCCAGCCTCAGCTGAGCTGTTTCTTAATTGCAGCTCGTTTGGGAATTTCAGAGGATCATTTTTGGTAGCGCTGGACTTGGCAAAGTACATAAAGTACTTCAATGGGGTGTGATGTGAAATGGCATCGTTTAAATTAAAAAATAAATCTCAGAGATTTTTGACATGTGAAAGAAATGGAAGCTCAGGACAGGCTGCAGCAGCAAAATGCACACGCAGGCGCACACGCAGCGCCCTGCCACAGCCATCTCCTCTCGGAGAAGAACGCGTCCAGCTCGCGACCAGGGCAGCGGTGCCAGGCCCAGCGTCAGTGCCCAGCTCACCGCTGAGAGGAAGCCCCGTGCAGACAGACAGGTAGGCAGGACCCGTGTCTGTAGCCAAGCATTTTCATCCACTGAGCCTCACAGCTCTGAGCCCCTTTCCAGACTAGTGGTTCTTTCCCCTGTGCCTTTTGTTCCTACTTACCTCCTTCATTTCTTTTTTCCTCTTATTATCCTTCAGCCCCCTCTCCTTTTTTATTGTCCCTTTTACACAAGAACACAGATAAATGCTGTAAATTCACACCCACAAAAGTGATTTGGAAAGAGAGAAAGACTTCTGAGCCCAAACAGTAAAGTGTGCAGCTAATAAGAGAACCCAGCACTCTTCTCTTCGTGGGCAGCGGACCTTGGGCCCGGTCAGAGGTAGGAATTCCCCATCACCTTTTTAAAGAAGAGCTTTTTTGTCTTAGGAAGGTGTATTCTCTCCTCCCTGCTTCTCCTTTCTGCTTATGCTGCTTTAACTGTCTAAGGGAGCAAATGCTTTTCATCATCCGTTGTCCACTGATTTTCTTTATGGGAGCTTTTGCTCAGTGGTGCTTTTTTCACTTCCCGTGCCATGGGCGTCCCCTACCTTCCTGCCCTTTGTTATACCTGCTGCTTGTTAATACAAGGTATCTACCAACGTTAACCCACACTTAGTCTTCATTACCCAGATGCTCTGTTTATTTACAAAGCAGCACATTCCAGATTGCTAGTTTTTAGCTGACTTTTCCCCTTTTCTCTCTCTTCTTACACAAAGCTTTGTATCCATAGACATCACTTTTGAAGTTTGAATTTTATCAGAATTATTAGTCTAGTTCTGAATTCCCATAGAGTATACCATGAATTCCCAACAATGTTAAATTTATACCTTTAACATGTCATTCTGAAATACCTTATTTGTATTTTTGACAATTATATTCCTTAAAAACATAACTCACTCTCATCACATCCATATATTATCAATCCTGGGGAAAGATCAAGTTCACGTTCTAGGAGAGAGGGAAGACAAAATGTTAAAGAGAATATGTCGGGGGCGGGGGCTAAAATGAACCTATCAATACCTTTAAGTCTCTGTGCATCTTAAGACTTCTGTGAGAAGACCTGGTAGAAACGCAGGTACCTTTAATTAGAAATCAGAGAAAACAACAGTTAGCCTTAAAATAACATTTCAAATCAGAGTATTCCAAAAATTAAAGTCAGAAATAAAGAAGAAATGCTATAACTTTTAACTCTTAAGGTGTTTTATATAACAGTTTCATTTCAGCATGCAAATTAGAAAGCATGCCAGCATGTGAAAAGAAAGGGCAATCAAAAGGTTGGAAAACAACTCTAGAAGGATCACACAAGTCTGCAGTTAGCCATTGTGTTGGTTTATAGAACAGATGGAACAGAGTAGAAGAAAACTAGAAATAGGAGTATGTGCATAAAAACTTGAAATAGTACATAAGAAGCCACTTATGATATTTTCAGCAGATACGTTTCTCTCACGCAAACACACATTAGAAATCAAATGCTCATAACGAACCACTAGCACCTTGTGAAGAGTGAGGGCAAGTTGACGAAAATGAAAAGCGCATTAAGCTGGAAGCCGTGGGCGTGGAGTCTAGTCCTGCCTCTTGTGTCACTATCTGTGGAGCCTCTTAAGCCCTCTCTGCTTTCACACCATTAAATGTAAAATAAAGAACAAAATTTTAATCGATGAACTTGCTGGATCTTCCTAGCGTGATATGCTATAGTTCTGTGAAACTGAAGATAATACTAGATTACAATCCTAATCTCCTGGTAATCTCTTTCATAATTCAAATTTGTTAGATGGCAAGGAAAGCAAAACCCCAGAATGTTGGTACTTTCCTGAAAGTTTGCATATAGTTTTCAGGGATCTGAGGCCATAGGGAGGGTTTATGGATTCCCAGGTTAGGAAGACTAGATATAGACTATATATAGACAGGAACAAAATCTGACTCAAATGTCCTTTTTTACAAAGGACTGTGAAATCTCTGAATAAACAGTGATATTCCCTACCGCTGATGAGACAGTATGACGCTGCTGAAATCCCATAGCCTGGATGGCATCTCTGATATAGGAGGCTGACACAAGGGCACACACAGCAAGAGCACAACCCCGATGGGGGCGGGGTGCTAGATCTGTTTGATGTGACCGCTCCCCTCCCCAAGTCAATTCAGAGGATAAAAATCAACAAAAAACTGATCAATTTTTTTGACCACCCACTAGTTATGGTCAGGCTGGTGGCTCCAAATGACTCTCCCAGCTAAAACTGGCTTCCCAGGAGCAGAACAGTTTTAGAGGCCAGTGAGGAGTGGATGATAGGGGCGCTGATGGACCACAAGGCATTCTCCGGAAGTCACCTGGATGCAGCCCACGCAGCAGTGGGCAGCCCGGGGCGGGTGCCAGGGAGCTCTCTTCAGAGTCTGGTCAGACCTAAAAGCAGTAAGGGATTATCACCTTGTGACTGCACAGCTCCTGTCTTCTAAACCTGCCCACTGCTGTCTAAAGGCATCTGTATATGACTGCCAGAAAACATTTCCTGTGACTTCCTTGATTCCTGCCTACCAACCTTAATATTTACGTGCTTTAAAATATGAAGCAATTAGGCAGTTAACAAGATGGGAACAAACAATGTAGTCTCGGGCACTTAGTAGGCCCTCAGTAAATAGTAGACATTATGTTCATTATTTCGGCTACTCAAAATAGAGTAGACCCCATTCTAAAGTCCCACTTATCAAGGTATGAAAACCTGGGCCAGAGGTACCCCAGGTAGAAGAAAGTGTTGTGTTCTTCTGGGTTCCTCTTGGCCACGGACAGAGAACGTTTTCTGCGTCCCCTTATAAAGTTGTTCTAGCATTACAGATACCTACAAATTATGTTCACTGAAGTCTTCATCGAAATCATTCTGATAACACTGCCACTGTTTTTTGTGAGAAATTCTGTAAGGCATCTCGTGCCTCTCTCTTTTGCTGTTCGGTAAGTAGCTTTGGAATTAAGTTCTCTCTACACCCAGGAAGGTCTCCCATTTTCTTGCTAATGGGAATACTCTGAACACACATACTTCATGCTCCCTCACCTGACTCTCCAGGGTTTTCATACTTTTAACAGGATATGGTTTCTAATGAGGCTTCTAGAAGCTTCAGAAACTTCTTTAATGATTTTGTTTTGACCTTTTGCTACTGCCTTCACTGGAACTGAATTGATTGTACTAAAAATTTGCCACTGCCATTCAGATTTTAATATTTTCACACCACCTTGTTTTTCTTCTTTTGCTGATTCCGGAACGGACACATATAAGATACTATAATGGGTAATAACAATCTTAATTCCCTCATGTACAGCAGGGCAGTACAAGAGCCTGAATTACCTCTCTGTTAAGACCATAGCAACTGTATTTCCAAACGTCTCCAAACTTTCAGACTTACCCAGCCTTACTTTTTTTCTGTATGACATGGATGTTTTAAACAGACTTAAGCAGAAAACATTCACTGCTTCTGTTACTTGTAAACAATGGGAATCCCCACAAGGCAGGAGCAGTGAAGGGTGGGAGGAACAAGGGCGTTCCCTGGTCGGGGGCCAAGGTCCTTTGCTTTCTTTCCTCTCTGTTCTTGGTTTCTTTACTCACTAGGCTTTAGTCAACATCGACACCCTATTGAATTGCCCACACAGTTTTGCACAGGGATCTAGTAGAAAATTGGCAAACTCCAGAACACTTCATATGTCTTATGCAGCGTGAGTTTCCAATAAGTTAACTGTTGACAGTTCTGCCTTTGATCACTTTATCTTCTCATTGATTGCATGCCTTCATATCAATGTTTTGATATTTCTTCTTTTATTATCATCATAGTTTTCTCAGTAATAACTACCAGAAAAACCTTGAAACATGGTTTATTTCCCATTATTGAGCTTCATATTTGCAGATTTATTTCACCTGCAATATTAACTGAGTTTAGTTTATGTGTGTTTTATTCTCATCATTAACTTTGATTCGTTCTCACGGTATGTTTTCTTTACAGCTTTAATTTTCAGAAATAAGCTCCCTTTCTGAATGCAAATAATTGCTAAGAGTATCAGTTTTTGAATTTTTAATCGAAGTACCAAGGATAATTGGAGAATAGGGCAATTATACAAAATGGGATCCAGCAGGGACAAACAGCAATTCTAGGAAAGTAAATAGAGCACATGAAGACATATTAAGTTAGAAATTTAAAAATGCACTCCAAATAACTATCCCTTGCATAGCTCTAGGAAGTATGCTAGAGTAACTACAAGGGCATCGTAAGGAGTTTTCCCAGACTCTGTTATTCTAGAGAAATACCCCCCTGGTTATCCATGAGAAGTCAACACGTAAGCGATTAACAGCCTGGGAGGCTGGGGAGAAAATACTGGATCATTTTAGAGCGGTGACTGACTCATTATAAATAAAAGGACCCTGCGACTTAGTGGATGTTGTCACATCTGTGATATTCTCTGTGAACCCCTTGGTACTTGAGATGCGTCTCCCACTCAGGGTGTGCCAGGCCTGTCTGGTCTGTGCCCTCTCCGTAGAGAATCTCTTCTCCTGTCATGGTTTACTGTGAGGGAAGGGCCCAGGGAGGCGAAGACCCGGCCCAAAGTCACACAGCCATTAATGTCCCAAATGTTCATCAGTGCTTTCTGGGGAGCGGCCACCGCTCTAGACCCTGGAAACAGAGTCTAAGCACATAAATAATGAATATATACTGTAATGCCATGCTGGGTAGAGTCAGGAAGAGAAGCAAAACAGAAGACTGGATCAGAGAGGTAGGGAGCTGGGCCAGCTGGGAACTGTTTTGTGTACCAAGTTTGGGAAAAATCTAAGGAAACGACTTTTTACAAAACAGTTTTGTTGCGGTATGATCGACATAACTGCACATATTGAAAACAGGCAGTTATGTGTTAAGTTGACATAAACCCTTGAACCATCAGTGCGATGCGGATAACGACCCATCCATCCCCACCGCCCGGTTGCTCTAAGGAAGTGACTGAGCAGGGATCTGAATGAAGTGAAGGCCGGAGCTGTGAGAACAGGGCTCAGAGCAGCGTCTGGGCTGTTGGAGGTGGGCGGCTGGCCTGGGGAGGGATGGGAAGGCAGGTCCTGGTCCGCAGGGCCGTGCAGGTGGGCGGTGGAGAGCTGCTTCCGACTCTGACGGGGGCCTTTGAAGGGGCACGAGCAAGAGAAGAGCCTATATTTATTTATTTATTGAAAAACTCAGTCTGGCTTTTGTGTGGAGAGATGATGGTCTCGGCTCAGGTGGTGACCGTGGGGCAGGGTCGTGGAGGTGGCCGGCTTAGCACGGAGTCACTTTCTGCCCGAGTTGAGCCGCGACCCCTGTCTGCCTCTGAGCCCCCGTTCTCTCGACCTTCCGGGCCGCCTCTGACGGTGCCCAGAGACCGTAAATGGCAGGGGGTAGGTAGGCCAGGCCTGGATTTGCAGGTTTGGGTGTCTATTTCTTCTACTTTAGTTTGGCATCGTCGTTCATATGCCACTGCTGCTGCTTCATCTCCATGCAGACGCCCTGTTGACTCCATAACTTGGATTTTTTAAACTTGCGGAGTGTTTCTTTCCCTTCTGTTACATTCAGCTGCTGATGGAGTTGTCTTCCCGACTACACACAGCTTTCCCACCTTCACGTCATTCTGCCCAACAGTCCCTCACATTACGCTTTATTTAAGAGGGAGCTTTTAAACTCTTGTTAGGGTTCTTGAATCGTACTTAATTGAAAAGATTTTAATATAGTTGTATATAGAAATATAGAGGATTTGTTTTCATTCTCCTAAGAATGTGACAGCAGAGTATACTAGTACCTTTCACAACCCAGATGCAATGCCTTATTTTTGTGTCATTATGTAGGCTGAAAGTTTATTTTTGACACATACCAGGACACCAGGAGAAATCTGGTGCATCTAAGGGCACCATTGTTATGCTTCTTTTTTCCTGGGGAAATGTTGAGGCCTTAACTGGAGGGGCAAAAACAAAAGATAAGCTCAAAGAAAGAGAAAGGAGGGTGTGTGTGTGTGTGTGTGTGAGTGTGTGTGTGTGTGAGTGTGTGGGTACACGTACAGACACACATAAATATATATTTAACATATTTTTACTAGTAATTAAAATGAAGGTAAGTGCCTTACTTGATTTAATTTTTCTTTACTTTTCCGACATTAAGATGTTTGAGATTCAAGAACAACTTAATGCTTTTTTTAAAAAGGAAATGGGGCCAACCTTAGCATTTAATGCAAACTAGAAAAACATTTGTTTAATCAGTTCGCTTGCTTAATGTTATTTCAAAATCCAGCTCACCCCAAAGCAGTTATTTGGGAGAAACAGACAAAATATTATTCCAGAATAATTATTTTCAAAATAGACACTTGTATTCCTATTATCTCTTTATATGTGGTTGTTATATATATCCTTAAACTATCATTAATAGCTATATGATTATATCAATACATATATTTTCATTAAGCTTGCCTCCTTGAGCTTAGGATATAAAATAAAAAATATTGGACAAAGGAAAAATAATATGAACGTTTTCATTGTCGTTTAGTAGGGAATCAGTACTTTAAGAAGGACTGACATTATAACCATGCAATAATTAGTAATATTTTAATGACTAAAACTAGTCCTAAAATTGTTTTGGATCTTGGGTAGCCTAATTTTATCATTTGAAACTTTCATTGCTATTAGAGATGAAGTTTTAACCAGATTAGGTATCAATGCTCTTTTTATAAATATAAATACACCCATATTTATCTATATATTTAAAATTTTGGCTACGAGTGTATAAAGCAACTATACTTATGAATAGATGTTATTTGGCTTAAAAATTATTTTCCCCGGCATGTTCCCTGGCTGTGAAACCTAGTCTCTCCTGCGATTCTCCTTGAGTCTCACACAACTGCCGTACTCACAGTACTTCTGACACCAGATGTGGAGGCGTTCCCACACCAAGCAGTTCTCTGTGACTCCAGCTGGGTGTCCTGTAATTTAACTCCGTCCTGATGCTATCCGTCCGGAGAAGTGGGGGACAGGGCTGAAAATTCCAGGCTTCTGACCATGGCTTGGTCTTTCTGGTGACCAGGCCCCATCCGGGATCCATCCAGGACCCCACCCAGAACACTTTGTGGACCAAAAGACACTCCTAGTACTCTTATCACTCAGGAAATTACAAGGATTTTAGGAGCTCTGTGCCAGGAATGGGGACAAAGACAAAATACGTATTTATTATAAAGCACGGTGGCACATCGCCCTAATGCTCAGGGGAAGCAGTAATCTTAAACCGTTGGTCCTGTTAATGGCCTGCCTTCAGCCCATTTCAGCCACTGTGAACTTCATTATGTTCACCGTCATCCTTTCAGAGTGACCATTCTAGTCCAGTACATACACTGCTGCAGAGGAAGAAAAGGGCATTATCTGGAGCGGCAGATATCAAAGACGGGTAGCCCTGTAATGCATCCAGTCTGAATGGAGCCCCAAGTACTGCAACTCAGTTTGATCCTGAAGATGTTATTATATGTTACAGCCAAGCGTCAAAGTGTAGGTGCTGTTGCTACAGCCAGGCCAGTGGGACAAGCGTGCTCTGCGTTGGGCCTGAGTGTGAGGCTCGTGAAACAGATGAAGGGTCATGCCGAGGGTCAGCGGGGTCGCTTGGAGACGGGCAGGCGAGGGGAACAGAGGGCGGCACAGAGGGACCGAGGAGACGCAACGGCATGTCTGGGGAGCACAGGTGGAGGGCATCTGGTGGACTTGAGGGACAGTTCAGTCCGGGGGGGCGTGGGCTGCACTCGGGGCCAGTACAGAAGGGGCCTGGGAAGTGAGGTTCAGTCTAGCTTGGCATTATTCCACTGGGCATTCTCCAAGTTGTCACTGCTGGTCTTAACGCGGGGTCCAAACCCAAACTCAGGGTGCCGTGTGTGCGCTAACAACAAAGACCCTGCTTCTAACCCATTGTCTGTTCTGAGGTGGTATTAAGGCTTTTGGCAACCATTCATTCTGTTCTCTTGGTTTACATGGAGCTTCATAAGAGAGAATCTTTCTAGCCGTATTCCCCAAACTGTATTGATTTCATTTTTTTACACCAAAACCGAAGTAAGACTACAGTTATCCGTCTCAAATTTCATTAGCTGCTTTACCGTTTTTCCAGTCTAATGTACAAACCCAGTGTGTTTACTATGACCCTACATTTAATGCCCTTATATAACGTGTGCAGCACACATTGTATTGGCTCTGGCTGATACAGAACTGCATTAAGTACCAGATGTATTACAGAGATTTATTGTATATCACAGAGGCTGTGTATGACGTGGAGATATGCTGTCATATCAGCTCTGGCTAACATGAAGGTGAAGGCTAGGGCAGGTGGACACCATTGTGACGTGACTGTAGGGGAGACGTGATTCAGTCTGGGTTGGTTTGATGGAGGATCTGAGTTTGGGGCAGTGATTGGAAAGCAGTAAGGAGTGTGTTTGGGGAGAAGGGAGGGCTTGGAGGGGGAAGCAGTGTTCTTGTCGGGGCTTCTAAGACAAGACAGGACCTGAAGGGCGGGATCGAATCTGGGTTCCTGGGATTGGCCCTCTGGCTTGCGGTTCTCAAAACATGATCTTATCAATAACCAGAGATAAATCTGACAAAGTCACAATAACAAAATTTTGCAAGATAATTATGTAAATTAGGATGTTTTTCTTTTAAATTGAGATATAGTACTGTCAAGCAGACTGGAATACTCATGTCTACAATCAACACATTTTCCTGTAGAAAACCTACTCATGAAGCCAAATC
>NW_021699789.1:0-1025 GCF_005190385.1 Monodon monoceros
CTTCACTGTGACTCAATGTGCAGCCTTTACCAGCACAGACACACACAAACACACACTCACACACACAGCCCTCAGTTTGACTCAATGGTCAGACTATACCAGTACACACAGACACACACTTCCCTCACTGTGAATCAATGCACAGTCTATACTAGCATGCACACACACAAACGGCACTGTGACTCAATGCACAATCTATAACAGCACACACATGCACACACACACACCTCAGTGTGACTCAATGCACAGCCTATACCAGCACACTCACACACACGCACAGACACAAGGCTCACTGTGACTCAATAAATCGCCTATACTAGCACACACACATGCAGTTCATTATGAATCAATGCAGTCTGTAGCACCACACACAGAAACACACACACACAAGAGTGACTCAATGAAAGCCCACCAGCACACACATTCACATACACACACACAAACTGCTCACTGTGACTCAATGCACAGTCTGTAGCCCTCCTCCCACACAGACACACATGCACTTCAGTGACTCAATGCAAATCTTATTTGAGCACACAAACACACACACCTAACCTCTTCAATGCTCCATACATACCACTGCACACACACACACTCATATATGCACATTGTGACTCAAGGCACAGTCTATACGAGCACACATACACACAATTCATTGTGAACCAATGCACATTCTATATCAGAACACACACAAAAAAACACACAAACACACACACCTGAGTGGGACTCAATGGTCAGCCTATACCAGAACAGACAGACAAACATATCCCGCACTGTGACACAATGCACAGCCTATACCAGTGTGCACACACTCACTCGGCACTGTGACTCAACGTACAGCCTAAATCAGCACACAGACACACACACACAATACTCACTGTGACTCAATGAAATGTCTGTAGCACCACCACACAAACACACACAGACATACACCTCAGCGATGCAATTCAAAGCCCATACCTACACAGGCACACACAAACATGTGATTCAACGCTCAGCCTCTACCAGCAGACTCACACACACAC
>NW_021699790.1:0-20013 GCF_005190385.1 Monodon monoceros
CCCTGTTGGCGCAGTGGTGGAGGGTCTGCCTGCCGATGCAGGAGATACGAGTTCGTGCCCTGGACCGGGAAGTTCCAACATGCCCCGGAGTGAATATGCCCGAGATCCCAGGCCGCTGAGCCTGCGTGTCTGTAGTCTCTGTTCTGGAACGGGAGAGACCACAACAGTGAGAGGCCCGGATACCGAAAAAAAAAACAAAACCTTCCTACACTGCGACCAAGACCACATTGAAACTGCTGCATTCCTGCGCTTCTTCATGGCAATTCAGGGACTTACCTCGAGGCAACGGGTGTCTTTTGTTGTCCACGTAGGTATAGAGGATTGCAGTATCAGCTCCCAACCAGGCATTGGAAGCACCATATTTTAGTAGAGAAAACTCCTTTTCTTCCCAGAGGCATGCCTGCAGTGTCTAGAGGGCCGTGAAAAGTTTACCTTTACAGGAAATTCAAAGCCCCATGAATAGAACTTTGAAAATGGGAAAATGCGCCTTGTGCCATCAGGCTCGCATTTTCAGGTAGACACGCAGTGTAAATTTAAGATGTCGAAAGACACAGGAGGTTCACAATGGGCCCTTCTGTGAATCAGCTTCTTTACTCAGTGACATCTACATGTGGCTAAGTGCCTCAAACAAGACAGGCTCTAGTTAGGCCTATACGAATTTCCTGTCCCAAAGCACTGCAGTGTTACACGAACTCTGCTTTAGTTGCAGTTGGAACACAAGCAGTCTTACTCCCACAAGTACAGAATAGGCCCTTCCCTGAAGGAACTTCCAAATGCAAGGTGTCCTGCGTGTAGTGAACTGCCTCAACCAAGTCAGGCTTTAGCTAGGCCTATAAGCATTTGCCTCTCCCAGTAGACTGCAGTGTTACACGAAGAGCTCTGCTTTAGTTGCAGTTGGAAGACAAGCGGACTTTACCTTGATTAGAGTGACTTTGGAAGGAGGTCATTAAAGGAGATCTAAGCCTCCTATTTTCTCAGTGCTGGTCAGAGATGGGCAAGGACCAAAACTTCCATGGCACAGTGTACGTGCCAAAAATGTGTTCCTGATGCTGTTGGATTTCTTTGGAAATATAGCACTCCCAAGGGAAAGTGCTGTGTGTTGACCTTTTCTTGGCATACACAGAGGGCCTCTGAAGTGTCTACTGGCCTGGGTGTTGCTCAGCCCTCCCAGAGGGACGGGGAGGTGTTCAGTGACGTTTTAGGGATACGGGTGCATACCCAAAGGGTCTAGGCGTCCTGCCAATGGTAACATATTTAAAATAAGGCACAAGAGTGACTAAGACCTCAAAGAAATGCTGTATGCTCCGTTCCTGCAGGGCTACTGTAGGCCTTACCTTGAGGTAAGTACTCACGTCGAATTTTCCTTTCGCTGTAGAGCATGACAGGATGAGCTCCTAACCAGGATATGGAAGCACGCTGTTTATTTAGAGAAAACTCCTATTCTTCCCTGAGCCCTGCATGGAGGGTCTACAGGCCCGTGAAAAACACTGTTGTTTCAGAAGTTTCAAGGCAGGATGAATGGAGCTTTCAAAATGGGAATGCAAGCCTTGTGCCATCAGGCCCAATTTCCAGAGAACACGCAGACTATATCACTGTGATTTCTAACAAGTCAGAAGACATTGTAGTACACACTTGTCACAATTACCTGAATCAACTCTTCACAGTTTTTTCTGCATGTAGCGAACTCCCTCATCCAAGGAACTCTCTAGGTACGATATCGGGCCTTAGTATCTTCTAAAAGGCTGCAGTGTAACAGGAAGAACTCTGCTTTTATTACAGTAGGAACGCATGGCGGCTTTCTCCTGTTGTTACGGTGACTTTAGGTAGGAGTTCTTGGAATGCGAAGAAGATTGTTTTTCTAAGTGCAGCTCAGATGAGGGCAATAAGGAAGACTTCCATGTCATGTAGGACGTGACAGGACAGATTTCCCGGAGCTCTTGGAGTGCTTTTTATTATATGGACCCTCTGTTGTGAGGTTACTCCTGCCTCATTCCCAGCCGCTTGGTGATGTGTGTCCTCTGGTTTGAGGCCACATGTGGTGGGTTCCTCACCTTTTTATGAAGGGGGCCCACAGATGTGAGGACATTCCTCCCTGGTTCCCATCCCATTGGTGATGTGGGCCCTCTGCTGAGAGTCTGATCCTGGCTGTGTCCCTCGCCGTTTTGTGAGGTGGGCCCTCTGCTGTGAGGACACTCCTACCTTGTTGGCACACGTCGCCTTGGCGACGTGGGACTTCTGGTGGTAGGCGGAGCCTGCTGGGTGCCTCCTGTCGTCGGTAATGAGGGCCATCTGGCGTCAGGCCCTAACTGCTGGGCTCCCCACATTTTCTGGTGTGTGCCCAGTGGTGCGAGGCCACTCCTGCCAGTTTCCCTTCCCCATGGGGATGTGGGCCTTCTGCTCTGAGGTCCCAACTGCTCGGTTGCTCACAGTTTCATGATGTGGGCCCTGTGGTGTGAGTTCACTCTGGCCTGTTTCCCATAGCCTCGGTGCCCTGGGCCGCCTGCTGGGAGGTTCCAACTGCTGGATTCCTCACCTTTTCATTCTATGGGCCGTCTGTGGTGAGGCTACTCCTGCCTGCCTCACACCCAGCCCCTTGGTGATGTGGGTCCTCTTTTTTGAGGCCACATGTGCTGGGTTCCTCACCTTTCGATGATGTGGCCCCACTGGTGTTATGACACTCCTGCCTGGTTCCCATCCCCTTGGTGATATGGCCCTCCGGTGAGTCTGACCCTTGCTAGGTTCCTCACTGTTCTATGAGGTGGGCCCTCTGCTGTGAAGTCACTCTCCCTGGCTTGCATACATCGCCTTGGCGAGGTGGGCCCTCTGGTGTCAGTTGCAGCCTGCTGGGAGCCTCTTACCCTCGGTGATGAGGGCCCTCTGGCGTTAGGCCCTAACTGCTGGGCTCCCCGCATTTTCGGATGTGCGCCCAGTGGTACGAGGACACTCCTGCCAGGTTCCCATCACTATGGGGATGTGGGCCTTCTTCTCGAAGGTCCGAAATGCTGGGTTGCTCACAGTTTCATGATGGGGACCCTCTGGTGTGAGTTCACTCCGTCCTGGATGCCACAGCGTCGTTGCTCTGGGCCGCCTGCTGGGAGGTTCCAACTGCTGGATTCCGCACCTTTTTTATACTATGGGCCCTCTGTTGTGACGCTCCTCCTGCCTGCCTCACTCCTAGCCCCTTCGTGGTGTGGGTGCTCTGGTTTGAGGCCACATGTGCTGGGTTCCGCACCTTTCGATGATGTGGACCCACTGGTGTGAGGACACTGCTGCCTGGTTCCCATCCCCATGGTGATGTGGGCCCTCCGGTGAGAGTCTGATCATTTCTGGGTTCCTCACTGTTCTGTGAGGTGGGCCCCCTGCTGTGAGGTCACTCCTGCCTGGCTGACACATGTCGCTTGGCATCTTGGGCCCTGTGGTGGCAGTTGGAGCCTGCTGGAAGCCTCCTCCCCTCGGTGATGAGGGCTCTCTGGCGTCAGCTTCTAACTGCTGGGCTCCCCACATTTTCTGATGTGCGCCCAGCGGTGCGAGGACACTCCTGTCAGGTTCCCATCCCCATGGGGATGTGGGCCTTCTGCTCTGAGGTCCCAACGTCTGGGTTGCTCAAAGTTTCATGATGTGGGCCCTCTGGTTTTAGTTCGCTGAGGCCTGGATCCCATAGCCGCGTTGCTCCGGGCCGCTTGCTGGTGGATTCCAACTGCTGCATAGGGACATCCTCAGGACCTCACTTAGGGACAGCGTCAGGGCTGATTTTGGGACAGTTTCAGGACCTTGGATATCGACGGCAACAGGGTCATTGTTACATAAAATGTCAGAGCCTGCGTTAGGACTAGCATCTGGGCCTCTGTTAGGTACCGTGTCAGGGACTGATTTAAGAATAGTGTTAGGGCTTTAGTGACGGACAGTTCTGGGCCAGACGTAGGACGAGCATCTAGGCCTCAGTTAGTGACAGTGTCATGGCCTTGGGCCTAAAATCAGTGTCTGTGTTAGGCACAGAGTAAGGGCTTCAATTAGCATCAGATGCAGGACATTTTCTAGGGCTAGGTTTAGGTTAAAGTTTATGGATCATGTCAGGAAATGACCTAGGGATAGTGTCAAGACCTTAGTCACTGAGAGTATCAGGGCCTTAATTAGAAACAGTATCATGGCTTCAAGTAGGGAGAGCTCCAGTGCTTGACTTAAGGAGAGCAACAGGTCCTGAGTGAGGCCTAGCGTCAGGCCCTTAGCTGGGAACACTGTCAGGGCATGATGTAGGAGCTGCATCAGGGCCTTTGTTCGGTCAGCAACAGGGTCTCCGGGGTCTCCATTAAAGGCATGATCAGGGCCTGAGGTATTCACAGAGTCAAGGCCTCAGGTAGGCATAGCTTCAAGGCCTGAGTTAGGCACAGCCTCAGGCCTTCCCTTAGGGACAGAGACAGGGCTTTTTTAGGGACAGTGTCAGGACCTTGGTTAGAAATGGGTCAGGTTATTAACTCAGGATAGTGTCCGGATTATAGTTATTGCCGGCACCAGGTCCTATATTAGGGATAGATTCCGGGCCTTAGTTAGAGACAGTGTCAGGGCCTTAGTTAGGACTAGTCTGGGCTTAGTTAGGGAGAGCATTCGTGTTTCAGTGAGGATAAGAGGCAGGAAATTAGCTCGGGACAGAGTCAGCTTCCAGGCCAGGGATAGTGTCAGGAAAAGAGCTAGGGATAGCGTGAAGATCTTAGTGATTGAGAGCATCAGGGCCTTAGTTAGGACCAGTGTCAGGGCCTTAATCAGGACCAGCGTTAGGGCTTGATGTAGGGACAGGTTCAGAGCCTAACTAAGGTACAGCAACAAGGCCTAAGTGAGGCCTATCTTTTGGGCCTGAGTGAGAAACAGTGTCAGGGCATGATGTAGGAGTAGTACAAGGGCCTCTGTAAGATCAGACTTAGGGTCTTCGTAAAAATTCTCAGGGCCTCTGTTAGGGACATCCTCAGGGCCTCGCTTAGGGACAGCGTCAGGGCTTACTTTGGGACAGTTTCAAGACCTTGGTAAGACATGGGTCAGGATATTAGCTCAGGATAATGTCAGGACTTTAGATATTGATGGCCGCAGGGCCTTAGAGACAGTGTCAGGGCCTGACTTAGGACAAGCATTAGAGCCTTTGTTAGGTACAGGGTCAGAGACTGAGTTAGAGGTTGTGTCAGGGCCTGAGTTACGAGGAGCCTCCTGGCCTCAGTTAGGGGCAGAGTCATGGCCTCAAGACTAATTTCAGGGCCTTAGTTAGGGACAGCATCAGGGATTTAGTTAGCATAAGAGGCTCGACATTAGTTAAAGGCAAGGTTAGGTTAAGGTCTAGGGATAGTGTCAGGACATGACCTAGGAATAGTGCCAAGACCTCAGGTAGTTAGAGAATCAGGGCCTAATTTTGGACCAGTGTCAGCACTTCAGGTAAGGACAGGGTCAGAGCCGGACTTAGGAAGAGCGACAGGGCTTGAGTGAGGCCCAGTGTCACGGCCTTAGCTAAGGATAGTATCAGGGCATGACTTCGGACCAGCATAAGGGCTTCGGTTGGATCAGCCTCAGGGGCTTTGCTAAAGCCATTATCAGGGCCTCTGTTAGGGACAGCCTCAGGGTCTCACTTACGGACAGCCTCAGGGCTTACTTAGGAAGAGTTTCAGGAACTTGGTAAGAGATGGGTCAGGAAATGAGCTCAGGATAGTGTCAGGACATTAGATATTAATGGCAGCAGGGCCTTAGAGACAGTGTCAGGGCCTGCTTTCGGACTAGAATCTGGGCTTTTGTTAGGTACGGTGTCATGGCCTGAGTTAGGAATACTGTTAGGGCTTTAGTGAAGGACAGTTCTGGGACGGATTTAGGCTGAGCATCTAAGCCTCAGTTAGTGACAGTGTCATGGCCTTGGGCCTAAATTCAGTGTTTGTGTTAGGCACAGAGTAAGGGCTTCAATTAGCATAAGAGGCAGGACATTTGCTAGCGCTAGGTCTAGGGTAAATTTTATGGATCGTGTCAGGAAATGACCTAGGTATAGTGTCAAGACCTAGTCACTGAGAGTATCAGGGCCTAATTTAGAACCAGTATCAAGGCTACAGGCAGGGACAGCGCCAGTGTCTGACTTAGGGAGAGTCACACGGACTGAGTGAGGCCTAGCGTCAGGCCCTTAGCTGGGGACACTGTCAGGGCATGATGTAGGAGCTGCATCAGGGCCTTTGTTGGGTCAGCAGTAGTGTCTTACTTAAAGACATGATCAGGGCCTGATGTGGTCACAGATTCAAGGCCTCTGGTAGGCATAGCTTCAGGGCCTGAGTTAGGCACAGCCTCAGGCCTTCACTTTGGGACAGCGACAGGGCTTTCTTAGGGACAGTGTCAGGACCTTGGTTAGAAATGGGTCAGATTATTAACTCAGGATAGTGTCCGGATTATAGTTATTGCCGGCACAAAGTCCTGTATTAGGGACAGATTCCGGACCTTAGTTAGAGACAGTGTGAGGGTCTCAGTTAGGACTAGTCTGGGCCTTAGTTAGGGAGAGCATTAGGGCTTCTGTGAGGATAAGGGGCAGGAAATTAGCTCGGGAGAGTGTCAGGTTCCAGGCCAGTGACAGTGTCAGGAAATGAGCTAGGGATAGCGTGAAGACCTTAGTTATTGAGAGCATCAGTGCCTTTGCTAGGATCAGTGTCAGGGCCTTAATCAGGACCAGTGTCTGGACTTCATGTAGTGTCAGTGTCAGAGCCTAACTAAGGTACGGCAACAGGGCCTAAGTAAGGCCTATCTTTAGGGCCTGAGTGAGGGACCGTGTCAGGGCATGACTTAGGAGTAATATAAGGGCCTCTGTAGGATCAGCATTAGGGTCTTCGTTAAAGACCTTCTCAGGGCCTCTGATAGGGACAGCGTCAGGGACTCACTTAGGGTCAGCGTGAGGGCTTACTTTGGGAGAGTTTCAGGACCTTGGAAAAACATGGGTCAGGATATTAGCTCAGGATAATGTCAGGACTTTAGATATTGACGGCAGCAGGGCCTTAGTTAGACACAGTGTCAGGGCCTGCGTTAGGAGTAGCATCTGGGCCTCTGTTAGGTACCATGTCAGGGCCTGAGTTAGCAGTAGTTGTAGGGCTTTAGTGAGGGACAGTTCTGGGCCAGGTTTAGGAAGAGCATGTAGGCCTCAGTTAGGGGCAGTGTCACGGCCTTTGGACTAAAGTCAGGGCCTGAGTTGGGCACAGCATAAGGGCTTCCATTAGCATAAGAGGCAGGACATTTGCAAGGGCCAGGGTTAGGGTGAAGTCTAGGGATCGTGACAAGAAATGACCTAGGGATAGTGTCAAGGCCTTAGTTCCTGAGAGTATATGGGCCTTAATTAGAACCAGTATCAGGGCTTCAGGTAGGGACAGAGTCAGAGCCTGACTTAGGGAGAGCCACAGGGCCTGAGTGAGGCCTAGCGTCAGGTCCTTAGCCGGGGACACCTTCAGGGCATGATGTAGGAGCTGCATCAGGGCCTTTGTTGGGTCAGCAACAGGGTCTTAGTTAAAGGCATGATCAGGGCCTGAGGTGGTCACAGATTCAAGGCCTCTGGTAGGCATAGCTTCAGGGCCTGAGTTAGGCAGAGACTCAAGCCTTCACTTAGGGACAGAGACAGGGCTTATTTAGGGACAGTGTCAGGACCTTGATTAGAAATGGGTCAGATTCTTAACTCAGGATAGTGTCCGGATTTTAGTTATTGCCGGCAGCAGGTCCTATATTAGGGATAGATTCCCTGCCTTAGTAAGGACTAGTCTGGGCCTTAGTTAGGGAGAGCATTAGGGCTTCTCTGAGGATAAGAGGCAGGAAATTAGCTCGGGACAGAGTCAGGTTCCAGGCCAGGGATAGTGTCAGGAAATGAGCTAGGGATAGCGTAAAGTCCTTACTGATTGAGAGCATCAGGGCCTTAGTTAGGACCAGTGTCAGGGCTTGATGTAGGGACAGCGTCAGAGCGTAAGGTACAGCAACAGGGCCTAAGTGAGGCCTATCTTTAGGGCCTGAGTTAGGGACAGTGTCAGGGCATGACGTAGGAGTAGTATAAGGGCCTCTGTAAGATCAGCCTTAGGGTCTTCATAAAAGACATTCTCAGGGCCTCTGTTAGAGACATCCTCAGGGTCTCACTTAGGGACAGCGTCAGGGCTTACTTTGGGCCAGTTTCACGACCTTGGTAAGACGTGTGTCAGGATATTAGCTCAGGACAATGTCAGGACTTTAGATATTGACAGCTGCAGGGACTTAGAGAGAGTGTCACGGCCTGACTTATGACGAGTATCGGAGCCTGTGTTGGGTACAGTGACGTCTTTTGAACGATAGCCAAGTTTTTAGGTGTGAAGTGATAATCTCATTGTTCTTTTGATGTGCGTTTCCCTGATGATAAGTGATATTGGTCATTTTTCGTATGCCTCTTGGCCATCTGTACGTACTCTTTGGATTAACGTTCGGTCCAAGTTTTAATTGGGTTTTTGGTTTTTGGAGGTTCAGTTGTGTGAGTTCGTCATCTATTTTGGATATGAACCCCTTTTCAGACATATTGTTTGCAATTATTTTCTCACATTCGGTAGGCTGCCTCTTCATTTTGTGGATGGTTTCCTTTGCCATTGAAAGGCTTTAAAGTTGGATGGAGTCCCATTGGTTTATTCTGCTTTTGTTCCTCTTGCTTGGGGAGACATATCCAGAAAACATTGCTAAGACGGATGTCAAAGAGCAGATTGCTTATGTTTTCTTCAAGGAGCTTTATGGCTTCAGGTCTTACATTGAAGTATTTGATTCACTTTGAGGTTGCTTGTGTAGGTGGTATAAGAAAGGATTCCAGTTTGATTCTTGTGCATGTAGTTGTACAGTTTTCCCACCACCATTCATTGAAGAGGCTATCATTTCCACATTGTATAGTTTCACCTCCTTTGTCATAGATGAATTGACCATATATGCTTCTGTTTATGTTGGGGCTCTCAATTCTGTTCCATGGATTTATGTGTATTTCTTTTATTCCTATACCATACTGTCTTGATTATTCTAGATATGTAGTATAGTTTGAAACAGGGAGTGTGATATGTCCAAGTTTGTGCTTCTTTCTTAAGATGGTATTGACTGTTCAGGTACTTTTCTGTTTCCTTACACATACCAGAATTCTTTGTTCTAGTTCTCATAAAATTCCATTGGTACTTTGATAAGAATGGCATCAAATCTCTAGATTGCTCTGGAGTGTGGAATCATTTTAACAATATGAAATCTTCCAATCCATGAACACATTATATCTGTCCATTTGTCTGTGTCGTCTCCAATTTCTTTCATCAGTGTCTTCCAGTTTTCTGAGTACAGGTCTTTTACCTCCTGGGTTAGATGTATTCCTAGGTATTTCATTTTTGTTAATACCATTGTCAATGGGTTTGTTTTCTTAATTTCTCATTCTGAAAGTTTGTTGCCAGTGGATAGAGATGCAACTGATTTCTGTAGGTTAATTTTGTATCCTGCAACTTAACTGAATTTTCCAATGAATTCTATTTGTTTCGGAGGGTCATCTTAAGGATTTTCTAAATAAAACATCATGTTGGGACTTTGCCAGTGGTCCAGAGGTGAATACTCTGCACTCCCAATGCAGGGGGCCTGGGTTCGATCTCTGGTCAGGGAACTAGACCCCACATGCATGCCACAACTAAGAGTTCGCATACCACAACTAAGGAGCCTGCCTGCTGCAACTAAGGAGCTCACCTGCCACAACTAAGACCCAGCGAAACCAGAATAAATAAATGAATAAATAAATAAATGAAATATAAAACATCATCTCATGTACAAACAGTGACAGTTTTACTTTTTCCTCTGCCATTGGGTTCCTTTTATTTCTTTTTCTCATGTAATTACTATGTCTAGGACTTCCTAGACCATGTTGAATGAAAGTGGTGAGAGTGGTCGGGGTTAGAGTTAGGTTTAAGAAGAATCCGCCCTCTTCCCCTTCCCCCCTCCCCATCACTCTGAGGCCTCCAGGAAGGACAGGACTAGTCCTGGGTCACACATGACTCAGGGGGTTAAACTGGACCACTGTTCCTCTGCCCCTCTGGCCTGGGCATAGTTTTGTATACTATTTCTGTACCTTCTTTGACCACGTGTCTATTTAGAGCTTTCCCTATTTTTAATGGGGTTGTGTTGTAGTTCTTTGTATATTTTGAGACAAATGCTTTATTAGATATGTTTGCAGTTTTTTTCCCCCAGTGTGTGTTGTCTTTCAATTTTCTGAATGAGTTTTTTCACACAGTAGAAATCTTTAATTTTATAAAGTGCACAGAATCCCTTGTTTTTCTTTCTGGACTCCTTTTTTGTGTTGTGTGTTAAAACCACAAAGCTTGTGATGGGCATGACCAAGCCCAAGCTCATATCAATTTTCTTCTATGTTTTCTCCTATAATTTTGAATAGTTTTGCATTTAAAACTTGTCTCTGAATCATTTTGAGTGAATTTGGTGTAAGTTGTAAAGCTCGTGTCTACATTCATTTTATTCCATCTGGTTTCCAATTCATTGTTCTTTAACTACTTTGGAGAAGCTATGGGATATTGTCTTCATTTGTTTGAATTTCCACAATTTAATGGGTTCAGCAGTTCTGCCAGCAGGGTCTCTGTCTCCAGTGACCCGTGAGGGAGGGGCGGCCTGCACTTCCCGCACCGACCACAGGGTGGCTGATCCCGCCTCTGTGACCCACAGCGCAGGCGCGTTCCCCGCGGACCCCGCTCTGAGCGCACCTGAGGGGAGTTGTGTCTCCTCAGGCACCGCTGGGTTGTGGCTGCTTACCGGCGCTCGGTCTCCTCAAGGACTCGCTGTGGTTTCGGCTTCAGGACAACGTGGGGCTGCGTCCACGCTGGCGGGAGCTGGGTTTCCAGAGGACGCAGGCGACACCTGAAGAACAGGTGAGGAGACAGTGAGGAACAGTGGGGAGAAGCTTCCTGGGGGCGACTGATGGCTGCGAGGATCCGTCTTCATGCGACCCAGGAAAGCCTTGGTGTGCAAAGCTGGGTTTTTGGTCAGGTTGGTGTGCGGTGGAGCTGCGTGGGTTATGGGGTGTGCAGTCTTCCCCGCACCATTTACCGTGGGGCTGCCCTTCCGCTTGGTGTGTCCTTGGCCCCCTTGTCGTAACTTAATGGCCCCCCCGCACCGTGCAGGGTGTGTTCTGGGCTCTCCGTCCCGTCCCTCTGGTCTGTGCGCCTGTTTTGAGCCAGTTCCACACTGTTTTGGGGACTGTAGCTTCGTGATGAAGTGTGAAGTCAGGGACCGAGATGCCTGCGACCCTTTCTCCTTTCTCAGGGTCGCCTTGGCTCTACAGGGTCCTTTGTGGCCCCACACACATCTTAGGAGGATTTGCTCCATTTCTGTGAAAAACAACATTGGAATTTCCGGACGGCCTGCCTTACCTGTGTGCACCGCTTTGGGTAGAATGGACATTTTAGCAACAGTAATTCTTGCATTCCATGAGCACGGGGAGTCTTTCCACCGACTTGTGTCTTCTTCAATGTCTTCATGAGTGTCTTAAAGTTTTCAGGTCTTTCACATCCTCAGTTAAATTTATTCCTTGGTATATTGTTCTTTTTGATGCAGTTGTAAATAGGTTTTTTTCCCTCTTTCTCATGGTTCATTATTAGTGTTTAGAAATGCAGTTGAGCTGTGTGTACTGATTTTGTGTCTTTACTGAAGTCATTTATTATTTATACCAGTTAATTTTGGTGGAATGATGAGAAAAATTGAACTTCCAAAATACCGCTGTTTCTACGACATCCAAGTCATCCACCACAGGGCGGAAAGGGAAGTCCTTTATATTGGGAAGTCCTAGGACCCTTCTGGGGCTCCCCACCTGCTCACCCTTGGTCGGTGTCCTCAGTCCACCTGTGCAGACAGGTGAGGATCCCCTCCAGAGGCTCCCAAACGCTTCACCCCTACATCCTCCCCGGGGTCGGCCTGTGTCCTGTCGGGATGTTCCACCCTCAGGAAGCCCCCAAGTACATGGCAAGGGCAGGTGTCAGGCCTGCTGCATGCACTGCTGTACGTCCTGCTGTATACACGGGCATGACACTGCCCAGGGTGCAGGAGAGGCAGCTTTACCTCGGGACGTGGGGAGAGGGGCTGCCCACAGGTTGGACGTCAGCTCTCGGCTCACCAGGAAAGGGCAGCCGGGTTCTCGCTCCTTGGACCCTTTTTCACCCGGCCAGACCATGTCCCGGCTTTGTTCCCATCCCTGTTGTCCCTCCATTGGCCACGCTCTTGTGAGCAGAGCAGGACAGTGTGGTCTGTGGTTACAGGCTGAGACACACAGACACTGGCTGACCTGCGTGCACCCAGCTGACCCCACGGAACGGGCACTGCACCAGGGCCTGTGCGGTGTGGGTTCCCCTGCCCACAGAGAGGCCGGGCCTCTGTCCTGGCTCCAGAGGTCACCTTGAGTCTGACCGGAGTGTCCGTGCTCCTACAATGTTGTGTTAATTTCTACTGTACAGCAAAGTGATTCATATATACCAACATACATATATACATATGTTTCATATTCGTTTCCATTATGGTTAATTACAGGGTATTGAATACAGTTCCCTGTGCTGTACCGTAAGACCTTGTTTATCCATCCTATATATAATAATTTGCCTCTACTAATCCCAAACTCCGAATCCATCGCTCTCCCCTGTCTTCCCCTTGACAACTACAAGTCTGTTTTCTATATTTGTGAGTGTGTTTTTGTTCTGTAGATAGGTTCATTTGTGTCTCATTTTATAATCCACATATAAGTGATATCATATGGTATGTGTTGTTCTCTGTCTGACTTACTTCATTTTGTTTGATAATCTCTAGGTCCATCCATGTAGCTGCAGATGGCATTATTTCATTCTGTTTTATGGCTGAGTAATATTCCATTGTATATATGTACCACATCTTCTATATCCATTCATCTGTTGAGAGACATTCCGGTTGCTTCCGTGTCTTGGCTATTGTGAAGAGTGCTGCTGTGAATGCTGGGGTGCATGTATCTTTTCGAATTATAGTTTTGTCTGGATGTGTGCCCAGGAGTGAGATTGCTGGTTCATATGGTAATTCTATTTTTAGTTTTTGAGGAACCTCCATACTGTTTTCCATAGCGGCTGCATCAATTTACGTTCCCACCAATAGTGTAGGAGGGTTCCCTTTTCTCCACACCCCTTCCAGCATTTATTTCTAGACATTTTAATGATGGTCATTCTGACCACTACGGGGTGATAACTCACTGTAGTTTTGATTTGCGTTCTCTAATAATTAGCGATGTGGAGCATCTTTTCACGTGCCTCTTGGCCATCTGTATGTCCTTGGAGAAATGTCTATTTAGACCTTCTAAAGTTCTGCCTATTTTTTGATTTTTTTTTCTCTTTTGAGTTGTATGAGCTGTTTGTATATTTTAGAATTAAGCCCTTGTTGGTCACGTCATTTGCAGGTATTTTCTCCCAAACAGTGAGCACAGGTTCTGGAACAACTGGATACCCACATGCAGAAGAGTAAATTTGGACCCTTACCTCCACCCACCTCATATACAAAATCAACGCAAAATGGACCAAAGGCCTAGATGCAAGAACCAAAATTATAAAACTCCTAGAAGAAAACATGAGAATAAATCTTCATGACCTTGGATTTGGTCATGATTTCTTAGATCTACCAAAAGCACAAGCAACAACAGACAGAATAGATGAATTGGACTTCCTCAAGATGAAAAACAGTTGTCTATAAAAGGAGCAAGGAATAAGATAATCCAACATCCAAAATGGCCCAAGATGTTTGCAAACCATGTATCTGAAAAAGGACTGTAGCCCAGCAGCCAAGCCCCCGGTGGTCCAGTGGAGTGTCTGTGTGGACCCTCCCGTCCTCGGTGATCAGGGGATTTCAGGCCCCACAGCACCGGAGGGGTGGACACTGGTCATCTTGACACCCTCAGGGAGTGAGTGCTTGATGGTTTTGAGCCCAGATGCACTCCCATTACTGCCCTCAAAGGCTGAAGGCTTCAGCATGCCTCCAGAAGGACACAGAGTATTTGCAAGTCTTTGAGAACAAAGGGGACAGTCTTCACTTTTCTGAAAGGCCATCTTATTATTTCACAGCATGACCATTTTCAATGTGGCTCTCAGGGGTGCCCTCCCACATCCCTGATTTCTCTGAGAGTGGCCATGGGGGTTTGGCTGTTCCCAGTCCCCACGCCAGGTGACAAGGCCAGAGGGGTTAGGCCCTGGTGGTCCTTAGCTTCGCTGGAGACTAACCCAGACTCTCAGCCTGCGATTGAACGTGGACACCCCTGCTTCTCCCCGTCACCAATTCTTATCTCCTCTGTCTGCCTTTCTCTTGCTTTTCAGTCTCAGATTTACCTGACGGCCACCACTCACAGCTCCCGAAGAGCCCAGAGATTTCTCCTGGAAGGAAAGGTTCTGGAAAATCAGAGGGATAAATAAAAGATGCAGCTGATTCCCGCCTTGTGCTGACGCCCAAGAGGTTGAGGAGAGTGTGTTTTCTCATTAGAATTTTAAATCCTCCAAGTAATAGATCACTGGGGGGGGCATCCAGTGTTCTGCTCATTCTAAGAATGTCATTCCTGGATTTTAATGTGGTAAATAATTTATATTATAAATATGCAGAGGGGGCGATATCCATTCAAAAATGTTAGAGGTAACTCCAAGGGATTTACAACAAACAAGGACACAGAACCCTGTGTCCAGACACTGGCTGTGAGGCTCCTACCCTGAGCCGCAGTCCCCTGGAAGGCCGAGTGACCATGACTCTCCTCCCGCAGGTGAGCCTACACAGGCACATCCCACGTGGGACCACTGTATCGCAGAATCTTAGAGTGGCCGATGGCAGGCAGCTGGCTAGAGACGCGGACAAGAGAAAACTGCCCAGCAGCCTGGGACAACCATGGGGTGAGGCCTTAGGAAGTGTCAGTGTCAGAGCCTCAGAGATAACTTGAAGAGAGTTCAGGCTGTTAAGGGCATCGTCAGAGATGCACTTAGGGACATATTCAGGACCTTACTTGTGGACAGGATCAGGGCATTGTTTAGTGACAGCTTAGACTATAAGGGCCTAAGTTAGGGACCGTGTCAGTGCTTCACTTAGAGATAACGTGAGAGCCTTAGTTAGACACAGTTCAGGCTGTTACTTAGGGATATCTTCAGGGCCTTAGAGCCAGCATCATGGCCATAATTAGAACCAGTGTCAGGGCGTTAGTTAGGGCCAAAAGTAGGGTGTTAGTTAGGGAAAGAGTGAAGTCATTAGTTACAGACAGTGTCAGGGTTTTAGGTAGGGACAGCGGCAAGTCCTTAGTTAAGAAGAGTGTCGGGGCCTCACTTAGGGGCAGCATCAGGATGTTAGTTAGGGAGAGTCAGGACATTAGAATTTCAGATTCTGAGGTAGAGACAGCATCAGGGCCTTAGTTAGGGACAGCGTCAGAGAGTTACCTAGGGACATATTCAGGGCCTTAGCTATGGACAGGATCAGGGTGATACTGAGGAACACCTAAGCGTATTAGGGACATCTTCAGGGTCTCAATTAGTGATAGCATCAGGGTATTAGTTACGGAAACAGTCAGTCCATTATAGATAGTGTCAGTGTCTTACGTAGAGAGAGCATCAGGGCCTTAGTTAAGGACAGCGTCAGAGACATACTTAGGGACATATTCAGGGCCTTAGTTATGGACAGGGTCAGGGTGTTATTGAGAGATATATGAGGCTATTAGGACAGCATCAGTGTGTTAGGGAAAGAGTCGGCCGTTATTATAGACAGTGACAGTACCTCAGGTAGAGACATCATCACAGCCTTAGTTAGGAGAAGGGTCAGGGCCTTGGTGAGGGACAGGGTCAGGCCAACAGTAAGGGACATCTAAGTCTATTAGGGACATCATCAGGGCCTTAGATAGGGTCAGCATCCGGGCCGTAGTTAAGACCAGTGTCAGGGCGTTATTTAGGGACAAAATTAGGATGTTAGTTACAGAAAAAGCCAGAAAATTTGTTACAGAGAGTGTCAGCTTCTCAGGTAGAGACTTCAAGGTCTCAGTGAGAGCATCAGCATCTCAGGTAGGAGCTGCATCAGGCCATTACTTACAGACAGTGTCAAGGCCTTAATTAGGGAGCGTGTCAGGGCCTCAGAGAAAAACTTGAGGGCCTTAGTAAGAGACACTTCAGGCTGTTCGTTAGGGACATCATCAGGGCGTTAGTTATGGATAGGGTCAGGGTATTAGTGAAAGACAGCTCAGGCAATTAGGCACACCGTCAGGGCCTTGGGTAGGGGCAGCGTCAGAGTGTAGTTGGGGAAAGAGTGAGGCCGTTAGGTAAAGACTGACTCAGGGCCTTAGTTAGAGACAGTGTCAGGTTGTTTTTTAGGGACACTGTCATGGCCTCAGTTAAAGATAACTTGAGGGTCTTAGTTCGAGATAGTGTCAGGGCCTTAGTTATGGACATCTTTAGGGCCTCAGTTAGAGGTAATTTCAGGTCCTTAGTAAGAGACATTTTAGGTCATTAGTGACATCGTCTGGACCTTCGTGCCGTCTTCAGTACATCATTTATGGGCCGCATCAGGGCATTAATGAAGGACAGCTCAAGTTATTAGGGACTGTGTCAGGGTCTTAGTTAGGGAATGTTGCAGGACCTTTGTTAGGGAAAGAGTGAGGCCAGTAGTTAAAGACAGACTCAGGACCTTAGTCAGAGACAGCCTCAGTCCTTAATTAGAGAGAGTGTCAGGGCCTCAGTTAAAGATAAGTTGAGGGCCTTTGTTAAGGACAGCTTCCAGGCCTCAGTTAGAGACAGGTTCATGGGCTCGGGACTAAATTTAGGGTCTTAGTTAGGGACAACATCAGGGATTTAGTTAGCATAAGAGACTCGACATTAGCTAAAGACAAGGTTAGGTTAATGTCTAGGAACAGCGTCAGGAAATGATGTAGGGATAGTGTCAAGACCATACCTACTTAGAGCATCAGTGCCTAATTCAGAACCAGTGTCAGGGCTTCAGGTAAGGACAGCGTCAGAACCTGACTTAGGGAGAGTGACAGGGACTGAGTGAGGCCTAGATTCAGGGCCTTAGCTGGGGACAGTGTCAGGGCATGACTTAGGAGCAGCATAAGGGCCTCGGTAGGAACAGCCTAAGGGGTTTAATAAAGACATTCTCAGGGCCTGTGTGAGAGACAGCCTCACAGCCTCACGTAGGGACAGCATCAAGGCTTACTTTGGTACAGTTTCAGGACCTTAATAAAACATGGGTCAGGATATAATAAGCTCAGGATACTGTCAGGACTTTAAATATTGACGGCAGCAGGGCCTTAGTTAGGGACAGTGTCAAGGCCTTAGATAGGACCAGCATCTGTGTCTCTGTTAGGTACCGTGTCAGGGCCTGTGTTAGCAAGAGTGTTAGGGCCATAGTTAGGGACAGTGTCAGGGCCGGATTTAGGATGAGCATCTAGGCCTTAGTTAGGGACAGTGTCACGGCCTTGGGACTAAATTCAGGTCCTGAGGTATTCACAGCATAAGGGCTTCAGTTAGCATAAGAGGCAGAACAGTTGCTAGGGACAGGCTTAGGGTAAAGTTTAGGGATCGAGTCAGGAAATGACCTAGGGATGCTGTCAAAACCTTAGTCACTGAGAGTATAAGGGCCTTAATTAGAACCAGTGTCAGGGCTTCAGGTAAGGACAGCATCAGAGCCTGACGTAGAGAGAGCTTCAGGGACTGAGTGAGTCCTAACGTCAGACCCTTAGCTGGGAACACTGTCAGGGCACGATGTAGGAGCTGCATCAGGGCCTTTGTTGGGTCAGCAATAGGGTGTTAGTTAAAGCCATGATCAGGGCATCAGATGGTCAGAGCTTCAAGGCCTGAGTTAGGGATAGCTTCAGGGCCTAAGTTAGGCACAGCCTCAGTCCTTCACTTAGGGATAGAGACAGGGCTTTCTTAGGGATAGTGTCAGGAACTTGGTTAGAAATGGGTCCGATTCTGATCTCAGGTTAGTGTCCGAATTTTAGTTATTGCCGGCAGCAGGACCTATATTAGGGACAATTTCCGGGCCATTGTTAGAAACAGTGGCAGGGCCCTAGTTACAAGTCTGGGCCCTATTTATGGAGAGCATTAGGGTTGCTGTGAGGATAAGAGGCAGGAAATTAGCTAGGGACAGAGTCAGGTTCCAGGCCAGGGATAGTGTCAGGAAATGAGCTAGGGATAGCGTGAACACCTTAGTTATTGAGAGCATCAGGGCCTTAGTTAGGACCAGTGTCAGGGCTTGATGTAGGGATAGCATCAGAGCCTAACTAAGGTATGGTAACAGGGCCTAAGTGAGGCCTATCTTTAGGGCCTGAGTGAGGGACAGTGTCAGGGCATGACATAAGAGTTGTATAAGGGCCTCTGTAGGATCAGCATTAGGGTCTTCATTAAAGATATTCTCAGGGCCTCTGGTACGGACGGCCTCAGGGACTCACTTAGGGACAGGGACAGGGCTTACTTTTGGACAGTTTCAGGGCCTTGGTAAGACATGGGTTAGGATCTTAGCTTAGGATAATGTCAGGACTTTAGATATTGATGGCAGGAGGGCCATCTGGGGGGTTCCAACTGCTGGATTCCTCAAGTTTTTTATTCCATAGGCCCTCTGTTGTGAGGCTCCTCCTGCCTACCTCACTCCCAGCCCCTTGGTGAAGTGCTTTCTCGGGTTTGAGGCCACATGTGCTGGGTTCCTCACCTTTCGATGTTGTGGATGTGCCCACTGGTGTGAGACGCTCCTGCCTGGTTACAATCCCCTTGGTGATGTGGGCCCCCTAGTGAGAGTCTGATCCTGCCGGGTTCCTCACAGTTTTGTAAGGTGGGCCCTGTTCTGTGAGGTCACTCCTGCCTGACACATGTTGCCTTTGCGTCGTGGGCCTTCTGGTGTCAGTTGTAGCCTGCTGGAAGCCTCCTGTCCTCGGTGATGAGGGCCACTCTGGCGTCAGGCCCTAACTGCTACGCTCCCCCACATTTCCTGATGTGCTTCCAGTGGTGCCAGGACACCCCTGCCAGGTTCCCATCCCCATGCGGATGTGGGCCTTCTGCTCTGAGGTCCCAACGCCTGGGTTGCTCACAGTTTCATGATGTGGGATGTCGGTTTTGAGTTCACTCCGGCCTGGATCCCATAGCCAAAGTTCTCTGGGCCGCCTGCTTGGATGTTACACCTGCTGGATTCCTCACTTTTTTTTATTCTGTGGGCCCTCTGTTGTGAGGCTACTCCTGCCTGCCTCATTCCCAGCCCCTTGGTGATGTGGGTCCCCAGGTTTGAAGCCACGTGTGCTGGGTTCCTCAACTTTCGATGATGTGGCCCCACTGGTGTGAGGACACGCCTCCCTGGTTTCCATCCCCTTGGTGATATGGGCACTGTGGTGAGAGTCTGATACTGGCTGGTTTCTTCCCTCAAGTCTGAGGTGGGCCCTCTGCTGTGAGGTCACTATTGCCTGGCTAGAACACGTGGCCTTGGTGACGTGGGCTCTCTGGTGGCAAATGGAACCTACTGGGAGACTCCTCCCTTCGGTGATGAGGGTGCTCTTCCTTCAGGACCTAACTGCTAGGCTCAGCACATATTCTGATGTGCGCCCAGTGGTGTGGTTACACTCTTGCCAGGTTGTCATTCCCGTGGGCGTGGGGGTCTTCTGCTCTGTGGTTCCAACGTCTGGGTTGCTCACAGTTTCATGATGTGGGCCCTCTGGTGTGAGTTCACTCTGGCCTGGATCCCATAGGCTTGGTGCTCTGGGCCGCCTGCTGGCAGGTTCGGACTGCAGGGTTCGTCACCTTTTTTATTCTACGGGAAATCTCTTGTGAGTTTCCTGCTGTCTGCGTCACTTCCAGCCCCTTTGTGATGTGGGTCCTCTGGTTTGAGGCCACATGTGCTGGGTTTTTCAACTTTCGAAGATGTGGCCCCACTGGTGTGAATAAACTCCTGCCCGGTTCCCATCCCCTTGGTGATGTGGGCCTTCTGGTGATAGTCTGATCTTGCCTGGGTTCCTCACACTTTTGTGAGGTGGGCCTGTTCTGTGAAGTCCCTCCG
>NW_021699791.1:0-1229 GCF_005190385.1 Monodon monoceros
CAAACGCTTCTCCTTTCTCTGTCTCCCTTAAGTGTCACAAGTCCCGGGAGGGAAGGTGATGCTGCTCCTACCAGTTGAGGTGCCTCAGGGACAGAGAGGTGCACAGGGCGGGGGGCTGGAGCCTGGTGGAGCCCAGGTGGAGTTCTAGCAGCAGTACAGCCTAGCAGTCCCACTTCCCCGGGTGCCTCTCACAAAGACGCCGAGGGAGAGACGGGGTCTGAAGGAGGGGATGAGGAAGCTTCCGTGGGTCTGCAAGCCCAGACCAAGGCTGACTCGTCAAGGGTGTTAGAGGTCAGGACTCTGGTTACCCTGGGGATGGGGTTACACAGAGCCATTCCCATTCGGAAAAAGTATCCATTCTGCTCTTGTTTGTACGTTTACCCCCCTCCCCCAAATCTTTTAAAAACAGATTCTCTTGGTTGCTGGGAGCACACAAGGGGAAGTTGTGTGTGAGGGGGTGTGATCCAGGGGACAGGGAGGATAAGCCCCCCACTCGTAGGGCCAGGAGTGGCTCAGCTTTGTGAGCTAAGGATGGCCTGCGAGGTCCCAGAGAGAAGGGTCCCTGCTCCGTCCCTGCTCCGTCCCTGCTCCGTGCACCCCATTCCCAGCCTGAGAAGTCCAGAGCCCCCCGCCCCCGCACACACACACACATCAGGGAGGAGAGTCAGTCACAATGGCTCCCAGGCTCCGGCTCCAGGGCTCCCGGCACTAGGAGCTATTTTCAGCTTTCATGCCCTAGGACACGGCCAGAGCTATTGTCTCCGGAAACTCTCTGTCTGTCTCTCGCCCGCCCGCCATCCCTCCCTCCCTCCCTCCTCCGCCTTTTCCCCTCCCGCTCCAGCTGTCCTGCCCTCCACCCTGCATTTCTACACAGGATGGCTCACAGACAGCTGCTCCCCGTGCCCACCCGCCACCATTCGATGGATGTCAAAGCAAGCCCTGGGGACTTCCCTGGAGGTCCAGCGATTAAGACTCCGAGCTTCCACTGCAAGGGGTGCGGGTTCAAAGCCTGGTCAGGGAAATAAGATCCCACATGCCGCCCAGCACGGCCAAAGAAATAAATGAGTAAAAACTAAAGTTATAGTGATGAAACAGCCCTAGTGGTGCAAGGATGGGACGTATAGCTCTATGGTAGAGAATAAAGGTCCAGAAACAGATAGATGAGAACTTGATATGACAGAAAGTGAGGAAATTAAGGAGTTTTCAATAAATGGCATTAGGACAATTGC
>NW_021699792.1:0-1026 GCF_005190385.1 Monodon monoceros
AATGCTCCATGACCCTTCTCATCTCAATGCTCCATGACCCCTGTCATAACAATGATCCATGCCCCGTGTCATCACAATGATCCATGCCCTTGTCATCACAATGCTCCATTCCCCTTGTCACCACAATGCTCCATGCCCCTTGTCATCACAATGCTACATGACACTTCTCATCTCAATGCTCCATGACCCCTGTCATCACAATGCTCCATGCCTCATATCATCACAATGCTCCATGTCACTTGCCATCACAATGCTCCATGCACTTTTCATCACAATGCTCCAGGACACTTGTCATCACCATGCTCCAGGACACTTGTCATCACCATGCTCCATGACTTTTCTCATGAAAATGCTCCATGCCCTTGTCATCACAATGCTCCATGACGCTTCTCATCACAATGCTCCATAATCCTTGTCATCACAATAAGCCATGACACTTGTCATCACACTTCTCCATGACACTTGTCATCAAAATGCTCCATGCCCTTGTCATCACAATGCTCCATGACCCTTGTCAACACCATGCTCCATGCCCTTGTCATCACAATGCTCCATGACGCTTGTCATCACAATTCTCCATGCACTTTTCATCACAGTGCTCCACGACACTTGTCATCACAATGCTCCATGACACGTGTAATCACAATGCTCCATGACCCTCATCATCACAATGCTCCATGACCTTTTCATCACAATGCTCCATGACCCTTGTCATCACAATGCTCCATGACCCTTGTCAAAACAATGCTCCATGACCCTTGTCAAAACAATGCTCCATGACCCTTGTCATCACGATGCTCCACAACCCTTGTCATCATGATGGTCCATGACACTTGTCATCACGATGCTCCATGCACTTTTCATCACATTGCTCCATGACCCTTGTCATCACAATGCTCCATGACGCTTGTCATCACAATGCTCCATGACACCTGTCATCACAATGCTCCATGACCCTTGTCATCACAATGCTCCATGCACTTTTCATCACAATGCTCCATGACCCTTGTCATCACAATGCTCCAT
>NW_021699793.1:0-271 GCF_005190385.1 Monodon monoceros
TGTGCTGGTATGGGCTGGGCAATTTGTCAAAATGAAAGGTGTGTGTGCGTGTGTTTGTGTGTGTGTGGTTTTATAGGCTGTGAATTGAGTCAAGGGAGCCAAGTGTGTGTGCTCTTATACGCTATACAATGTGTCACACTGAGGTGTGTGTGTGTGTGTCTGTGCAGTATAGGCTGAACATTGTGTCTCATTGCACAGCCTATACCGGCTCACACACACACAAAACACACACGGCTTACTGTTACTCAATGCACAGTCTATACCAGCCCAA
>NW_021699793.1:371-1502 GCF_005190385.1 Monodon monoceros
TGCATTGAGTAACAGTAAGCCGTGTGTGTTTTGTGTGTGTGTGAGCCGGTATAGGCTGTGCAATGAGACACAATGTGCCATGAGTATATATAGTGTGTGTGACTTAGTATAGGCTGTGCATTGAGTCACAGGGAGCCATGTATCTTTCTTTGTGTGTGTGTAAGTGTGTGCTGGTGTAGGCTGTGCAATGGGTCAGAGTGAACCACGTTTGTGTGTGTGTGCAGTATAGGTTGTGCACTGACTCACAATGAGTTCTGTGTGTGTGTGTTGTGTAAGTTGAGCATTGAGTCACAGCAAGGTGTGTGTGTGCTGCTATAGCCTGAGCATTGAGTCACAATGTGCTGTGTGTGTGTGTTTGTGTGTGTTTGTGTGAGCTGGTAGAATATTTGCTTTGAGTCACAGTGAGCCGAGGGTATGTTTCTGTGGGTGTGTGTGCCGGCAGAGGCTGTGCATAGATTAACAGTGAGCTGTACATGTGTATTTGTGTGTGTGTGTCTGTGTTGGTGTGCTGGTATAGGCTGTGCATTGACTCACATGGATCTGTGTGTTTGTGGGTGTATTTTGTGTTATAGGGTGAACGTTGACTCAGAATGAGGTGTTTAGGGGTTTGTGCTAGTATAGACTGTGCATTGAGTCACAGGGAGCCATGTGAGTATGTGTGTGTGTATGTGATGCTATAGGCTGTGCATTGAGTCCCATTAGGCCATGTATGTGTGTGTGTGCTGATACAGGTTGTGCATTGAAGCACAGTGAGCCATGTGTGTTTGTGTGTGTACTGGTAAAGGCTGCACATTGAGTCACAGTGTGACATGTTTATATGTGCGTGTGCTCTTATAGGCAGTATATTGAGTCACAATGAGCCGTAGGTTTGTCTGTGTCTGCTGGTATATGCTGAGCATTGACTCACAGTTAGGTGTGTGGCTGTGAGAGTGCTGGTGTAGGTTGTGCATTGCATCACAGTGAAGAGTGTGTGTGTGTGTGCTGGTATAGGTTTTATTCTGAGTCACAGTGAGCTTGTGAAAGTTTGTGTGTGTGCTCGAAAGGCTGTGCATTTAGTCAGAGTGAGACGTGTGATGTGTTGTGTTATAAGCTGTACACTAAATCACACTGAGATGTGTGTGTGTGCTCTAT
>NW_021699794.1:0-9414 GCF_005190385.1 Monodon monoceros
TGGCCTTTATTATGTTGAGGTAGGTTCCCTCGATACCCACTTTCCGGAGAGTTTTTAATCATAAATTGGTGTTGAATTTTGTCGAAAGCTTTTTCTTCATCTATTGAGATTATCATATGCTTTTTATCCTTCAGTTTGTTAATATGGTGTATCACATTGATTGATTTGCGTATATTGAAGAATCCTTGCATTCCTGGGATAAACCCCACTTGATCATGGTGTATGATCCATGTAATGTGCTGTTGGATTCTGTTTGCTAGTATTTTGTTGAGGATTTTTGCATCTATGTTCATCAGTGATATTGGCCTGTAGTTTTCTTTCTTTGTGACATCGTTGTCTGGTTTTGGTATCAGGGTGATGGGGGCCTCGTAGAATGAGTTTGGGAGTGTTCCTCCCTCTGCTATATTTTGGAAGAGTTTTAGAAGGATAGGTGTTAGCTCTTCTCTAAATGTTTGATATAATTCGCCTGTGAAGCCATCTGGTCCTGGGCTTTTGTTTGTTGGAAGATTTTTAATCACACTCTCAATTTCAGTGCTTGTGATTGGTCTGTTCATCTTTTCTATTTCTTCCTGATTCAGTCTTGGCAGGTTGTGCATTTCTAAGAATTTGTCCATTTCTTCCAGGTTGTCCATTTTATTGGCATAGAGTTGCTTGTAGTAATCTCTCATGATCTTTTGTATTTCTGCAGTGTCCGTTGTTACTTCTCCTTTTTCATTTCTAATTCTATTGATTTGAGTCTTCTCCCTTTTTATCTTGATGAGTCTGGCTAATGGTTTATCAATTTTGTTTATCTTCTCAGAGAACCACCTTTTAGTGTTATTGATCTTTGCTATCGTTTCCTTCATTTCTTTTTATTTCTGATCTGATCTTTATGATTTCTTTCCTTCTGCTAACTTTGGGTTTTTTTTTTCTTCTTTCTCTAATTGCTTTAGGTGCAAGGTTAGGTTGTTTATTCGAGATGTTTCCTGTTTCTTATGGTAGGCTTGTATTGCCATCAACTTCCCTCTTGGAACTGCTTTTGTTGCATCCCATAGATTTTGTGTCGTCCTGTCTCCATTGTCATTTGTTTCTAGGTATTTTTTGATTTCCTCTTTGATTTCTTAGTGATCACTTCATTATTAAGTAGTGTATTGTTTAGCCTCCATGTGTTTGTAGTTTTTACAGATCTTTTCCTGTAATTGATATCTAGTCTCATAGCATTGTGGTTGGAAAAGATACTTGATACAATTTCAATTTTCTTAAATTTACCAAGGCTTGATTTGTGACCCAAGATATGATCTATCCCGGAGAATGTTCCATGAGCACTTAAGAAAAATGTGTATTCTATTGTTTTTGGATGGAATGTCCTATAAATATCAATTAAGTCCATCTTGTTTAATGTATCATTTAAAGCTTGTGTTTCCTTATTTATTTTCATTTTGGATGATCTGTCCATTGGTGAAAGTGGGGTGTTAAAGTCCCCTACTATGTGTGTGTTACTGTCGATTTCCCCTTTTATGGCTGTTAGTATTTGCCTTACGTATTGAGGTGCTTCTATGTTGGGTGCATAAATATTTACAATTGTTATATCTTCTTGGACCGATCCCTTGATCATTATGTAGTGTCCTTCTTTGTCTCTTCTAATAGTCTTTATTTTAAAGTCTATTTTGTCTGATATGAGAATTGCTACTCCAGCTTCTTTAGGTGTCCATTTGCATGAAATATCTTTTTCCATCCCCTTACTTTCAGTCTGTATGTGTCTCTAGGTCTGAAGTGGGTCTCTTGTAGGCAGCAAATATATGGGTCTTGTTTTTGTATCCATTTAGCCAATCTGTGTCTTTTGGTGGGAGCATTTAGTCCATTTACATTTAAGGTAATTATCGATATGTATGTTCCTATTCCCATTTTCTTAATTGTTTTCGGTTCGTTATTGTAGGTCTTTTCCTTCTCTTGTGCTTCTTGCCTAGAGAAGTTCCTTTAGCAGCTGTTGTAAAGCTGGTTTGGTGGTGCTGAACTCTCTCAGCTTTTCCTTGTCTGTAAAGGTTTTAATTTCTCCATCAAATCTGAATGAGATCCTTGCTGGTTAGAGTATTCTTGGTTGCAGGTTTTTCTCCTTCATCACTTTAAGTATGTCCTGCCCGTCCCTTCTGGCTTGCAGAGTTTCTGCTGAAAGATCAGCTGTTAACCTTATGGGGATTCCCTTGTGTGTTATTTGTTGTTTTTCCCTTGCTGCTTTTAATATGTTTTCTTTGTATTTAATTTTTGACAGTTTGATTAATATGTGTCTTGGCGTATTTCTCCTTGGATTTATCCTGTATGGGACTCTCTGTGCTTCCTGGACTTGATTAACTATTTCCTTTCCCATATTAGGGAAGTTTTCAACTATAATCTCTTCAAATATTTTCTCAGTCCGTTTCTTTTTCTCTTCTTCTTCTGGAACCCCTATAATTCGAATGTTGGTGCATTTAATGTTGTCCCACAGGTCTCTGAGACTGTCCTCAGTTCTTTTCATTCTTTTATCTTTATTCTGCTCTGCAGTAGTTATTTCCACTACTTTATCTTCCAGGTCCGTTCTTCTGCCTCAGTTATTCTGCTATTGATCCCACCTAGAGTATTTTTAATTTCATTTATTGTGTTGTTCATTGTTGTTTCTTTCATCTTTAGTTCTTCCTAGGTCCTTGTTAAATGTTTCTTGCGTTTTGTCTATTCGATTTCCAAGATTTTGTAACATCTTTACTATCATTATTCTGAATTCTTTTTCAGGTAGACTGCCTATTTCCTCTTCATTTGTTAGGTCTGGTGCGTTTTTATCTTGCTCCTTCATCTGCTGTGTGTTTTTCTGTCTTCTCATTTTGCTTATCTTACTGTGTTTGGGGTCTCCTTTTTGCAGGCTGCAGGTTCGTAGTTCCCGTTGTTTTTGGTGTCTGTCCCCAGTGGCTAAGGTTGGTTCAGTGGGTTGTGTAGGCTTTCTGGTGGATGGGACTAGTGCCTGTGTTCTGGTGGATGAGGCTGGATCTTGTCTTTCTGGTGGGCAGGTCCACGTCTGGTGGTGTGTTTTGGGGTGTCTGTGGACTTATTATGATTTTAGGCAGCCTCTCTGCTAATGGGTGGTGTTGTGTTCCTGTCTTGCTAGTTGTTTGGCATAGGATGTCCAGCACTGTAGCTTGCTGGTCGTTGAGTGAAGATGGGTGCTGGTGCTGAGATGGAGATCTCTGGGAGATTTTCACCGTTTGATATTATGTGGATCAGGGAGGTCTCTTGTGAACCAGTGTCCTGAAGTTGGCTCTCCCACCTCAGAGGCACAGCACTGACTCCTGGCTGCAGCACCAAGAGCCTTTCATCCACACGGCTCAGAATAAAAGGGAGAAAAAGTAGAAAGAAAGAATTAGTAGAAGAAGAAAGAAAGAAGGAAAGAAAGGAGGGAGTGAGGGAGGGAGGGAGGAAGGAAGGAGGGAAGGAAGGAGAAAAAGGAAGAAGATAAAGTAAAATAAAATAAAGATAAAAAGTAATAAAGTTATTAAAATAATTATTAAGAGAAAAATATATTTAAAAACAACAAAACAACAACAACAACAAAAATGGACGGTAGAACCCTAGGACAAATGGTGGAAGCAAAGGTATAGAGACAAAATCTCACACAGAAGCATACACATACACACTCACAAAAAGAGGAAAAGGGGAAAAATAATAAATCTTGGTCTCAAAATCCACCTCCTCAATTTGGGATGATTCGTTGTCTATTCATGTATTCCACAGATGCAGCGTACATCAAGTTGATTGTGGAGCTTTAATCCGCTGCTCCTGAGGCTGCTGGGAGAGATTTCCCTTTCTCTTCTTTGTTCTCACAGCTCCTGGGGCTCAGCTTTGCATTTGGCCCCGCCTCTGCGTGTAGGTCGCCGGAGGGCGTCTGTTCTTCGCTCAGACAGGACGGGGTTAAAGGAGCCGCTGATTCGTGGGCTCTGGCTCACTCAGGCCTGGGGGAGGGAGGGGCATGGAGGGCGGGGCGGGCCTGCGGCGGCAGAGGCCGGCGTGACGTTGCACCAGCCTGAGGCGCGCCGTGCGTTCTCCCGGGGAAGTCGTTCCGGGATCCCGGGACGCTGGCAGTGGCGGGCTGCACAGGCTCCCCGGAAGAGGGGTGTGGATAGTGACCTGTGCTCGCACACAGGCTTCTTGGTGGCGGCAGCAGCAGCTTTAGCGTCTCATACCCATCTCTGGAGTCCGGGCTTTTAGCCGCGGCTCGCGCCCGTCTCTGGAGCTCCTTTAAGCAGCGCTCTGAATCCTCTCTCCTCGCGCACCAGGAAACAAAGAAGGAAGAAAAAGTCTCTTGCCTCTTCGGCAGGTCCAGACTTTTTCCCGGACTCCCTCCCGGCTAGCCGTGGCGCACTAACCCCCTGCAGGCTGTGTTCACGCCACCAACCCCAGTCCTCTCCCGGCGCTCCGACCGAAGCCCGCGCCTCAGCTCCCAGCCCCGCCCGCCCCGGCGGTGAGCAGACAAGCCTCTCGGGCTGGTGAGTGCCGGTCGGCCCTGATCCTCTGTGCGGGAATCTCTCCGCTTTGCCCTCCGCACCCCTGTTGCTGTGCTCTCCTCCGCGGCACCGAAGCTTTCCCTCTCTGCCACCCGCAGTCTCCGCCCGCGAAGGGGCTTCCTATTGTGTGGAAACCTTTTCTCCTTCACAGCTCCCTCCCACTGGTGCGGGTCCCGTCCCTATTCTTTTGTCTCTGTTTTCTTTTCAATTTTGCCCTACCCAGGTACGTGGGGGGTTTCTTGCCTTTTGGGAGGTCTGAGGTCTTCTGCCAGCGTTCGGTAGGTGTTCTGTAGGAGTTGTTCCACGTGTAGATGTATTTCTGGTGTATCTGTGGGGAGGAAGGTGATCTCCGTGTCTTACTCTTCCGCCGTCTTCCTGGAAGCCTCTGTTGGGACTATTAAATAGTACATGTGAAAGCAGCCAGTACGGTGCCCCCGGGTAGGTTCTCAAAAAATACCAATTTTATGTCATTTCATGCCTTTTATGTCATTCATGCTGCCTGAAATGCTGGTTTACTTAGGTAGTTTGGAGAAAGCCAGAGAGAGAGAGAGAGAAAAGCTCCTGTTTCTGCTCCAACCTCTTGCCTGGCCAGCTGCTCAATGTTGAGCACTGAAGATGCTTCCTCTACAAATATATGCCTGTTCCCCTGGGCCAGGCTTGAGTGTTTCAGTGCTAGAACTTGCACACTGGGCTAATGATGCTTTTTCTTGTCCTTAATAAAACTCAGCCTGGGAATGAAAAGTGGTATCAGCTCCTTCCCCTCCCAGGTGCCCTGTGTCCCTCATCCTCTTTCCTTGTGATAATGAATTCTAGCGGTTGGTGCCCTTGTGCATTTCACACCAGGCATTGTTATGGAAACTCTAGATTTATGCTGAGTTTAGAGAGAACCTGATGTTGGGAGTAGCTTGGGCTCTTGTTAATCGGATGTGCTTGTGTGCTTATGAGGACATATCTTGTTCCAGCTCAAGAACCAAGGTGCCTATCTGAAGATCTTTATTTTAGGATTTCCATCTTAGGACTTGAACTTCTGCTGGCAAGATGAAGTCATTGTCTGTTGTTTTTGATTCCTAGTTTTTCCCTTACATTTGATGTAGATGTTTCATCAGGCTCCATCTTTTTTCTTTAGTAACTCAAAATGCCATGGATCATTATCCAGGTACCAATACTTTTGTCCCTGATATTGGATGTCCAGGATTCTTCAATTCTATCTTTAGCTGCGTCCCTTTCGCTTTTTATAGGTCAAAATCTACCTGACCACCTGCCAGAAATGCCCTGGGTCTGGAAGTATCTCTAGACTCCAAACTCTAACTCTGATTCAGCAGAGACTTTGATTTAGAAGGTTGGCTGGAGAAGGGGCTGGGATGATGAAGAACTAAGGGGAAGTGGAGCCTAGACCTGCCCAGAACTCCAGGTGCTTCTGGTACAGGTGGTTCATGGATCATTCAATTTGAGAAACACTAACACTGAAGTTTCTAGAAATCTGACTTTCATATAAAGGGAAATGTTGTCATCTTGGCCCACAGAGCTTTAAAGCCACAGGTAAGAAGGACTTGTTTTAAATCAGAGCTTCTTTGGGGACCGAAAACAGTTTCATTTCCTAAGTAAGCTAAACATTCTTTCTGTAAGTTTGTCTATCGTAAGCATCTTTCTTCAGAGGAAACTCAGAGGTGAATTTCAGGCCATGCTTTGTCAAATAACTTTAAAAGTTGAATTTGTTCAAGTCTGTGTTTATGAATTGTGCCTGGGCTCACAAAATATAAAGTGTATTCTCATTTGGTACCATTGTCACTTTCCCCACCCGCCTCCAATCCTTGCCCTTAATCTGCCCCACACTCCTGCCAGCTCCCAGCAAACGTTAGTAATAAGTGCTTCATGGGTGATCTTT
Organism: Monodon monoceros; assembly: GCF_005190385.1. Taxonomy (NCBI): domain Eukaryota; kingdom Metazoa; phylum Chordata; class Mammalia; order Artiodactyla; family Monodontidae; genus Monodon; species Monodon monoceros. The sequence continues at coordinate 6,391 of NW_021699794.1, forward strand.
CTTTGAGCCGTATTTTTAGCAGAAGAGATGAAAGGAGACTGAAAAATTAAAATCAAGATAAGCAATCTCTCTCTTGGAATGTTATTAAGAGGATATAGTCATTTAAAAGTACTTTCCCCTCTTCTTCTCAGTGTTCGACATCTGAAGTCATGGAAGATGCTATCACACCTTGCTTTATTAACATAGCTAGAGTCACCTGTTTTGAAAGGCCCAGAACATTAACCTTAAATGAAAAGAAAGTGGAACAAAAGGGAAGATAAAGGGAGACTGGGTTTTGGCAGCAATAGATGCAGGCTCTCAGCCAGGCCCCTTCAGCTACACTGTTAAATGGCCCCTTGAATTTATTTTACAGGGAGATCATTTCCACTATCTGAGTATACTGAGTCTGCTGTTGTTCAGACAAGATCCAGAAGCCCAGTTAAGTTATGTAACGTGTTGATCTTCCAGGAGAACAAGGGAGGGAAGTAGCAAGTTAACGAAGGGAATAGACAGTAAAGATGAAGAGGATTGGCCTTTGGAGCCCAGCAGGACTTGGGGAGAAGGGTCAGGGGTTCAAGAGAAGTTGGGCTGAGGATTATATACACTAAAGCCACAGTCGTTGAGCCTGAGGCCAAAGGCATGTGCTGATAGAGCATGGCTCTTGCAGGAAAGGCAAGGTGAAGCAGAGCTGGGAAGGTGGGCATTACAGCAGTTGACAGAAGCCGTAAAGCAAGCACTGTCACTAATTCCATTTTTTTGCACTGAGGCCTGGGCTTATCGTTCTATTTCTTGTTGTTAGAGATTGAATGTTCCTGAAAGGTGGATGGGGTGGGGATGGGATAGGAGTGTGAACAACTTATAGCCCAGATTTTACAAGACAGGCATATTCCCAATGTCGTTCAATGACTTCATAGCCCTCTGGTCAAACTGTATGTCCTGCCCTGGGGGGCTGTAGACCTTCATGCTTTGTTTCTCTGATAGTTTGTCACAGAGTGGCTTTGGGTTCTGTAAAACTTCACTTCCAGGTCTGCTACTTGCCCTCTAGAGTCTAATGAGGCAGGTGATTTTAGTTCATTAGAATATTAGAATAGCTTGTTATTCAGTAGAATAATGAGGACTGGGGAATGGGTTTGATCAGAAGTGCAACAGGTGGTTTTGCTCTGGTTCCTGAGCGCAGACACAACTCCCCTACTGCAAGCTACCTTGCAAATGGTTTACCTCTGGTCGTAGAGCCAAAGGGAGAGTGAGGAGGGGGCAAAGATCAAGTGTGAATCCATTTTCCCATTTGGGAAAACAGCTCAATGTATGTGTCATCTTGATGGCTTCATCACTGTATGGAAGAGACAGAAAATTTGTACCCCGGTAGGAAATGTTTTTCATTCACATAAAAAATAAGGAAAAACTATAAACTGTTACCATTTAGTAGAGGTGAAAGGTGTTATAAGTTCTGGACTGTGATGAGTACAGAGCCGGGCACTTAATAGGAGCTAAATAGTGATGTTGTGTGATGTATGAATTGCCTTAACCTTGAGTAGTGTGATTCAGCAGTTTTCTAGGAAAAGACACATATCTCTTAAATTAAAATCATTGGATGTATTTATGAACAGCTGGAAAGCAAATAAGACAAGGGAGTTTGCTACTTTATTTTCTTTATTTTTGGAGCCAAAATGACATTATTATTATCTTTTTAACACCTTTATTGGAGTATAACTGCTGTACAATTTTGTGTTAGTTTCTGCTGTATAACAAAGTGAACCAGTTATATGTATACCTGTATCCCCATATCCCCCTCTCTCTTGCACCTCCCTCCCACCCTCCCTATCCCACCCCTCTGGTGGTCACAAAGCACCGAGCTGATCTCCCTGTGCCATGCGGCTGCTTCCCACTAGCTATCTATTCTACCTTTGGTAGTGTTTATATGACAATCCTATTTGTCACTTCGTCCCAGCTTACCCTTCCCCCTCCCAGTGTCCTCAAGCCCATTCTCTATGTCTGAGTCTTTATTCCTGTCCTGCCCCTAGGTTCATCAGAACCATTTTTTTTTCTTTTCAGACTCCAAATATATGTGTTAGCATACGGTATTGGTTTTTCTCTTTCTGACTTACTTCACTCTATATGACAGACCCTAGGTCCATCCACCTCACTACAAATAACTCAATTTCATTTCTGTTTATGGCTGAGTAATATTCCATTGTATATATGTGCCACATCTTCTTTATCCATTCATCTGTCAGTGGACACTTAGCTTGCTACCATGTCCTGGCTATTGTAAATAGTGCTACAATGAACATTGTGGTACACGACTCTTTTTGAATTATGGTTTCCTCAGGGTATATGCCCAGTAGTGGGATTGCTGGGTCATATGGTAGTTCTATTTTTAGTTTTCTAAGGAACCTCCATACTGTTCTCCATAGTGGCTGTATCAATTTACATTCCCACCAGCAGTGCAAGAGGGTTCCATTTTCTCAACACCCTCTCCAGCATTTATCGTTTGTAGATTTTTTGATGATGTCCATTCTGACGAGTGTGAGGTGATACCTCATTGTAGTTTTTATTTGCATTTCTCTAATGATTAGTGATGTTGAGCATCCTTTCATGTGTTTGCTGGCCATCTGTATATCTCCTTTGGAGAAATGTGTATTTAGGTCTTCTGCCTATTTTTGGATTGGGTTTGTTTGTTTTTTTGATATTGAGCTGCATGAGCTGCCTGTATATTTTGGAGATTAATCCTTTGTCAGTTGCTTCATTTGCAAATATTTTCTCCCATCCTGAGGGTTGTCTTTTGGTCTCGTTTATGGTTTCCTTTGCTGTGCAAAAGCTTTTAAGTTTCATTATGTCCCATTTGTTTCTTTTTGTTTTTATTTCCATTTCTCTAGGAGGTGGGTCAGAAAGGATCTTGCTGTGATTCATGTCATAGAGTGTTCTGCCTATGTTTTCCTCTAAGAGTTTGATAGTTTCTGGCCTTACAGTTAGGTCTTTAATCCATTTTGAGTTTATTTTTGTGTATGGTGTTAGTAAGTGTGCTTTTTTTTTTTTTTTTTTTTT
>NW_021699795.1:0-7317 GCF_005190385.1 Monodon monoceros
ACAAGCAGCTCATGCAGCTCAATAACAAAAAAACAAACAACCCAATCCAAAAATGGGCAGAAGACCTAAATAGACATTTCTCCAAAGAAGATATACAGACTGCCAACAAACACATGAAAGAATGCTCAACATCATTAATCATTAGAGAAATGCAAATCAAAACTACCATGAGATATCATCTCACACCAGTCAGAATGGCCATCATCAAAAAATCTAGAAACAATAAATGCTGGAGAGGGTGTGGAGAAAAAGGAACACTCTTGCACTGCTGGTGGGAATGTAAATTGGTTCAGCCACTATGGAGAATAGTATGGAGGTTCCTTAAAAAAGTACAAATAGAACTACCATATGACCCAGCAATCCCACTACTGGGCATATACCCTGAGAAAACCAAAATTCAAAAAGAGTCATGTACCAAAATGTTCATTGCAGCTCTATTTACAATAGCCCAGAGATGGAAACAACCTAAGTGCCCATCATCGGATGAATGGATAAAGAAGATGTGGCACATATATACAGTGGAATATTACTCAGCCATAAAAAGAAACGAAATTGAGCTATTTGTAATGAGGTGGATAGACGTAGAGTCTGTCATACAGAGTGAAGTAAGTCAGAAAGAAAAAGACAAATACTTTATGCTAACACATATATATGGAATTTAAGAAAAAAAAATGTCATGAAGAACCTATGGGTAAGACAGGAATAATGACACAGACCTACTGGAGAACGGACTTGAGGATATGGGGAGGGGGAAGGGTGAGCTGTGACAGGGCGAGAGAGAGTCATGGACATATACACACTAACAAACGTAAGGTAGATAGCTAGTGGGAAGCAGCCGCATGGCACAGGGATATCGGCTCGGTGCTTTGTGACCGCCTGGAGGGGTGGGATAGGGAGGGTGGGAGGGAGGGAGACGCAAGAGGGAAGAGATATGGGAACATATGTATATGTATGACTGATTCGCTTTGTTGTAGAGCAGAGGCTGACACACCGTTGTAGAGCAATTATACCCCAATAAAGATGTTTAAAAAAAAAATACAGTTCTTAAGAGAAGTTATCAAAGAGTGAAAAAATATAATGATACCTACAACCAGAAAAAGATTTAAGTGGTTTCTAACAAATGACGTAAATTTGAAAATAGAGGCATGGTAACAGTTTGGGAGAAAGTATACTGAAGTCTTACTAGTAGCAGAAAGTATACTGAAGTCAGCAGGATCTCATGCCCATTGCTATTTTATATATGATTCATTATGTTTTCCATTATTCTTGAAGAAAAATAGGCATTTTTTTATAATTAAGGAAAAATAATGTTGTGAGAGCTTAGGAACACCATGATGCCTACAATTCAGTATTAGTTATTGTGTCATACACTGTGATAAGATTTATATGAAATTTATTATTTAGTTCTTAGAAAATATTAATTCTATAACATATCATAAACTTATTACAACAAAATATGTTTTTATCTCCTTATTATACCATTAGGAAAATGAATATTAAAGAAAATAAGTAACTTGTTAATATAACATTGTGTTAAGTTTAGGGCAGAATTTAAACTCAGGTAGGGTTGCCAAATTTACCAAATAAAAACACACGCACGTGTATAGATTTAGATGTAGATATAGATATAGATATATGATGGAAATGTAAAGTAGTACAACCACTTTGAAAAAAGATGAGGCAGTTTCTTATATTGTAAAATATTTAAACATGCTCTTAACATCTACTGTAATCATTCCACTCTGAAGTGTTTACTCATGAAAAATAAAATCATATATCCATACAAAGACTTGTACATGGATATTTATAGCAGGTTTATTTTTGCTAGCTAAAACCTGAAAACAACTCAGATGCCAATGAAAAGGTAAATGTTTAAACAAAGTGTAGTATAGTCATACAATTAAAAACTTTTCAGCAATAATAAGGAATGGACTTAATGACACACACAGTGAGGTAGATGAATCCCAAAATAATTTTTCTGAATGAAAGAAGACACAAATATACAAAATCCATAATTTTATTTACATAGAGTTCTACAAACTCTAAACCAGGTTATAGTAAGAGAAGATTAGTAAAAAAAAATGAGCAAGTATGTTCTGGAATTAGAAGTATCAATTTCCTCTGTTTTTAACAGGACATCAGGTCCAATTAAACAACATTTACATACCTACCAGATTATCTTCATTAAACCTAGAATAATTAGTTTTCCTCTGCATGTTTTTGGGATAATACTGACTATATTTTAACTTTAATTATTGTTCCGACTCAATATAGCATAAAAAATTGCTACAGAAAAATAATTTGAAAACATTTGCCTATCATGAAATTGTTTTCTCTGATTAATAATAATAACTATTTAAAATTAATCAGTTTTTAAAATGGGAGAAGAAAATAAGGGTGGGCATTCAAAGGCTGTTACTCATCTAACCCTGTACTCAAGCACAAATTTAATGCATTACAAATTATTTAATTTAAATGAGGTATTGTTTTCCAGTGTAAATAATTTATTTTACCAGTTAACCATTCTACAAATGAGGAACAAATTACATATGTTTAAATACATTTGAAATAACTTGTTTTAAGTTATGTATTATGTTTTCTATTAATATAATAGTATATCTATTAATGCATAATAAATACATGTTATGCAAAAATTTAGTGTTTTAAAAAACAAACACATTATCTCAAAGTTTCTGTGGGTCAGGCATCTGGACACAACTTAGCTAGATGCCTGTGTCTCTCAAAGGTGCAGTCAAGGTGTTAACCAGGGATGTAGTTTCATCTGAAGTCTCCACTGGAGAAGATCCACTTCCAAGATCATTCACATAGTTGTTGACAGGATTCAGTTTCTAGTGTTTTGTTGGATTAAGGCCTCAGTTATTCAGCATGTATGGGATGGAGGTCTCTTTCAGTTCCTTGCCACATGAACTTCTCCATGGAGCATCTCAAAAAATGGCAAGTAGGGCTTCCCTGGTGGCACAGTGGTTGAGAGTCCGCCTGCCGATGCAGGGGACACGGGTTCGTGCCCCGGTCCGGGAAGATCCCACATGCCGCGGAGCGGCTGGGCCCGTGAGCCATGGCCGCTGAGCCTGTGCGTCCAGAGCCTGTGCTGCGCAACAGGAGAGGCCACAACAGTGAGAGGCCCGCGTAACGCAAAAAAAAAAAAGGCAAGTAGCTTCATCAGAGCAAGTAAGCAAGAAGGCAAGGGAGAATGCCAGCAAAATTTAGAGGGGATTCTAGTAAGAGAACTATCTATCCTTTTTTAAAATAAATTTCATTAATTAATTAATTTATTATTATTATGTTTTTTGGCTGCGCTGGGTCTTTGTTGCTGCGTGTGGGCTTTCTCTAGTTGCAGCAAGCTGGGGCTACTCTTTGTTGCGGTACATGGGTTTCTCGTTGCAGTGGCTTCTCTTGTGGAGCATGGACTCTAGGTGCGTGGGCTTCAGTAGTTGTGGCACGCAAGCTCAGTGGTTATGGCTCATGGGCTCTAGAGCGCAGGCTCAGTAGTTGTGGCGCATGGGCTTATTTGCTCTGCAGCATGTGGGATCTTCCTGAACCAGGGCTCAAACCCGTGTCCCCTGCATTGGCAGACAGATTCTTAACCTCTGTGCCACCGGGGAGGCCTGGACTATCTAGTCTTTTGTAACCTAAACATGAAAGTGATATCCCTTTACTTATAATTTATTCTTTTTGAGAGAAGCAGGTGGTTAGGTACAGATTAAACACAAATTGAGGGGGATTAAATAAAGTTGTGGTAGTAAGAGACAGGAGAGGATTTTGAAATTTGCCTACCATACTTATCATAAGGAAAACTTCAATTTTCTTTGTTTTCTTATTATTGTACTATCCCTTTCTACTTTGTAGGATCCAGAACACCCAGAACTAATTTGAAAGTTCATCCTTAAGATTTCATTCCTCTATAATCACTCTCTCTGTACCAAATCTGTATTCATCAGGTTTCTTCAGAGACACAGAAGCAATAGGATATAGCTATAGATATAGATATAAATATAGATACAGATATAGATAGATTTATTTTAAACAAATTGGCTCACACAATTATGAAGGCCGGTAAGTCCAACATCCAAAATCTGCAGGATTGGCCGAAAAGCTGGAGACCTAGGACAGCTGATGTTCCAATTCAAGTCTGAAGCCTATCTGCTATAGAAACAGTAAGCAAATGTTGCTGGTGAAGTCTGAAGGCAATCTGCTGAAGAATTCTTTGTTTCTCTGGGGAGGCTGGGCTTTTTGTTTCGTTCAGACTTTCAACTGATTGGATGAGGCCTACATTATGGAAGGCGATCTGCTTTACTCAAAGACTACCAAACATTAACTACTAAATGAAATGTCACTATCATCTAAAAACACCCACAGAGAAACACCCAGAATAATGTTTGACCAAATATCTGGGCACCTCATTGTCCAGCCAAATTGACAAAAAAATGACCAAAAAATCCCCCCAAAAACCCAAACCAACCTTACAAATACCTATAGCAGACAAGAAAAACAAATGATGACTTTTATTGGATTGAACCTTTTATCAGGGCCCTACTTTAGAGCTTATGTGTAAATTACACTGTTAACCTGGAATGAACCCAAGAATAAATTGAATCGTAAGTTATATTACTTTCAAAGACAAGTAAAACTTTCACTGATATATAATCAGGTGCTTTCACTACAGCTTTTTCAAAGATAGATATAGATTAAATTAAATGAGAAGAATTTAACTACTAAAGTGTAGGTTTTAAAACTTAAGGTCTGAAGTTGAAAGAAGCCTGTTGAAACTTTGAAGACAAAAGAACAAAACTAAAGTTCAGATAAAATATACTACACATGTTACTAAGATCAACCAAAGGACTTTATATTCAGATTTTTATATTTTAAAGAGTTCAGAATTTTACTGCTGGAAAAAGCCTTGGTATATGAAAAAATAGAACAAAATTTGGTGTATCAATCTATATTCATCTATTCATCTGTCTATAATAGATTCATACAGACTAATTTAGATGATTAACTTGTATGTCTGACTGCTTTACTATAATTTTCTCAAGGGGCAAGATCTTCAGTAATTCACCTCCAGCATTCTGGACAGGGCACCCATTATATTTATAATAATCATCCAATCACTATTGACAAATTAACTTGAAAAAATTTGGCTAAATTTGCCATATAAAATCTGAAATGTTATTTTAGTTAGATTAACTATTAGATAAAATATTATTATTCAACTCAATTCTTACTAGAAATGTGTAATTTCCTCCTCTAGAATCTAAAATGCTACCTTTTCAAAGGAGGATCCTTAGAGACCACAGATAAAACCCTTCATTTTACAAAAGAGGCTGCTGAGGTTCCTACGGGTGCAGTGTTTTGACCTAGGTTACAGCTTGCATGGTTAAAGTCTTATCATAATGCTTTTTAAACTAACCCAATATATTTCTATTCATGAAGTATTAGAATATGTATCAGATTACCATAATTATTCTGTTGACATTTTACAAGGATACAAGCATGCTTTTAACCTTTAATTAAATATTTTAAAATCTTATATGACAATTAATGTAACAGATTTTAGAATCTAAAATTAGCGTTATTTTTTCTTTTTAAAATTATGAAACATATTATTGAGTGAAGTCACTGTCCATTGATATTATGCTAAATTATACCTAAATTTAATGTAGTACAGTCTGGTTCTTATTTTAAAGCCCAATCAATTATTAGCATTTTAATAACAACCTTTAATATTTACTAGTGAAGATTCTAAATATAAAAACCTTTTGTTTGCTAACAAACTACATTTTCTTAGAAATTAAAATACTAAAGCATGACCTTAAACAAATTCCACACTGTGATCAGGTTTTCACCATAACCTGCCTTCCTGGTACTTTTATAGAACTATGGGCAGTAATCTTCCCATGCCAAGAATTAGTGATCATGTGATACCGGTATTTGAATGTTATGTGCAAGGGAGATGTTCAACCCATACTTCTTGGCACTACACTGGTTACTGTGATAAATGAACAGTAAGGGTGCCATTTAGCTACACCGTATTCTAAATATTAATTATATTACCTGCTTCTATTCACCTCTGTTCCCACTTTTTAGTATTTCCTTAGAGTTTATTACTGAAAATGCCAGACTTCTCATTATATTCAGGGACTATGTGAGGAAGTTTGTCAATATCAAGATGACAGTCTAAGAAAAGTAGCATTGCTTTCATAATATACAGACATATAAAATATATATAAATACAAGTATCTCGTTACTTATTTTATTATTAACTTTCTTTTCTTTTTTTTTTAAACATCTTTATTGGAGTATAATTGCTTTACAATGGTGTGTTAGTTTCTGCTTTATAACAAAGTGAATCAGTTATACATACACATATGTTCCCATATCTCTTCTCTCTTGCATCTCCCTCCCTCCTACCCTCCCTATCCCACCCCTCTAGATGGTCACAAACCACCGAGCTGATCTCCCTGCTCTATGCGGCTGCTTCCCACTAGCTATCTATTTTACGTTTGGTAGTGTATATATGTCCATGCCACTCTCTCACTTTGTCACAGCTTGCCCTTCCCCCTCCCCATATCCTCAAGTCCATTCTCTAGTAGGTCTGTGTCTTTATTCCCATCTTACCCCTAGGTTCTTCATGACTTTTTTTTTCTTAGATTCCATATATATGTGTTAGCATATGGTATTTGTTTTTCTCTTTCTGACTTACTTCACTCTGTATGACAAACTCTAGATCCATCCACCTCACTACAAATAACTCATTTCATTTCTTTTTATGGCTGGGTAATATTCCATTGTGTATATGTGCCACATCTTCTTTATCCATTCATCTGTCGATGGACACTTAGGTTGTTTCCATGTCCTGGCTATTGTAAATAGAGCTGCAATGAACATTTTGGTACATGACTCTTTTGAATTATGGTTTTCTCAGGGTATATGCCCAGTAGTGGGATTGCTGTGTCATATGATAATTATATTTTTGGTTTTTTAAGGAACCTCCATACTGTTCTCCATAGTGGCTGTATCAATTTACATTCCCACCAACAGTGCAAAAGTGTTCCCTTCTCTCCACACCCTCTTCACCATTTTCTAGATTTTTTGATGATGGCCATTCTGACCGGGGTGAGGTGATACCTCATTGCAGTTTGATTTGCATTTCTCTAATGATTAATGATGTTGACCATTCTTTCATGTGTTTGTTAGCAATCTGTATATCTTCTTTGGAGAAATGTCTATTAAGGTCTTCTGCCCATTTTTTGATTGGGTTGTTTGTTTTTTTGTTATTGAGCTGCATGAGCTGCTTGT
>NW_021699796.1:0-9834 GCF_005190385.1 Monodon monoceros
CAAGGGATCAATCCAAGAAGAAGATATAACAATTATAAATATATATGCACCCAACATAGGAGCACCTCAATACATAAGGCAACTGCTAACAGCTATAAAAGAGGAAATCGACAGTAACACAATAATACTGGGGGACGTTAGCACCACACTTACACCAATGGACAGATCATCCAAAATGAAAATAAATAAGGAAACAGAAGCTTTAAATGACACAATAGACCAGATAGATTTAATTTATATTTATAGGACATTCCATCCAAAAACAGCAGATTGCACTTTCTTCTCAAGTGCGCATGGAACATTTTCCAGGATAGATCACATCTTGGGTCACAAATCAAGCCTCAGTAAATTTAAGAAAACTGAAATCATATCAAGCATCTTTTCTGACCACAACATTATGAGATTAGAAATCAATTACAAGGAAAAGTATGTGAAACACACAAACACATGGAGGCCAAACAATACATTACTAAATAACCAAGAGATCACTGAAGAAATCAAAAGGGAATCAAAAAATACCTAGAGATAAATGACAACGAAAACATGATGATCCAAAACCTATGGGATGCAGCAAAAGAATTTCTAAGAGGGAAGTTTATAGCATTACAATCCTACCTCAAGAAACAAGAAAAATATCAAAAAAAAAAATCTAACCTTGCACCAAAAGGAACTAGAGAAAGAAGAACAAATAAAACCTAAAGTTAGCGGAAGGAAAAATATCATAAAGATCAGAGCAGAAATAAATGAAATAGAAACAAAGAAAAAAATAGCCAAGATCAGTAAAACTAAAAGCTGGTTGAGAAGATAAACAAAATTGATAAACCTTTAGCCAGACTCATCAGAAAAAGAGGGAGAGGACTCAAATCAATAAAACTAGAAATGAAAAGGGAGAAGTTACAGACACAGCAGAAATACAAAGCATTGTAAGAGATTACTATAAGCAACTCTATGCCAATAAAATGGACAACCTGGAAAAAATGGACAAATTCTTAGAAAGGTATAACCTTCCAAGACTGAACGAGGAAGAAATAGAAAACATGAACAGACCAATCACAAGTAATGAAATTGAAACTGTGATTAAAAATCTTCCAACAAACAAAAGTATAGAACCAGATGGCTTCACAGATGAATTCTATCAAACATTCAGAGAAGAGCTAACACTCATCCTTCTCAAACTCTTCCAAAAAATTGCAGAGGAAGGAACACTCCCAGACTCATTCTATGAGGCCACCATCACCCTGGTACCAAAACCAGACAAAGATACTACAAAAAAAGAAAATTACAGACCAATATCACTGATCAATATAGATGCAAAAATCCTCAACAAAATACTCGCAAAGAGAATCCAACAACATATTAAAAGGATCATACACCATGATCAAGTGGGATTTATCCCAGGGATGCAAGGATTCTTCAGTGTATGCAAATCAATCAATGTGTTACACCATATTAACAAACTGAAGAATAAAAACCATATGATCATCTCAATAGATGCAGAAAAAGCTTTTGAAAAAATTTAACACTGATTTATGAAAAAAACTCTCCAGAAAGTGGGCATAGAGGGAACCTACTTCAACATAAGGAAGGCCATATATGACAAACCCACAGCAAATATCCTTCTGAATGGTGAAAAACTGAAAGCATTTCCTCTAAGATCAGGAACAAGACAAGGATGTCCACTCTTGCCACTATTATTCAATATAGTTTTGGAAGTCCTAGCCAAGGCAATCAGAGAAGAAAAAGAAATAAAAGGAATACAAATTGGAAAAGAAGAAGTAAAATTGTCACTGTTTGCAGATGATGTGATCCTATACATAGAGAATCCTAAAGATGCCACCAGAAAACTACTAGAGCTAATCAATGCATTTGGTAAAGTTGCAGGATACAAAATTAATGCACAGAAATCTCTTGCATTCTTATACACTAATGATGAAAAATCTGAAAGAGAAATTAAGGAAACACTCCCATTTACCATTGCAACAAAAAGAATAAAATACCTAGGAATAAACCTACCTAGGGAGACAAAAGACCTGTATGCAGAAAACTATAAGACACTGATGAAAGAAATTAAAGATGATACAAACAGATGGAGAGATATACCATGTTCTTGGATTGGAAGAATCAACATTGTGAAAATAACTCTACTACCCAAAGCAATCTACAGATTCAATGCAATCCCTATCAAACTACCACTGGCATTTTTTACAGAACTAGAACAAAAAATCTTAAAATTTGTATGGAGACACAAAAGACCCCAAATAGCCAAAGCAATCTTGAGAGAAAAAAATGGAGCTGGAGGAGTCAGGCTCCCCAGATTCAGGCTATACTACAAAGCTACAGTAATCAAGACAATATGGTACTGGCACAAAAACAGAAATATAGATCAATGGAAGAGGATAGAAAGCCCAGAGATAAACCCATGCACCTATGGTCAACTAATCTATGACAAAGGAGGCAAGGATATACAATGGAAAAAGACAGTCTCTTCAATAACTGGTGCTGGGAAAACTGGACAGCTACATGTAAAAGAATGAAATTAGAACACTCCCTAACACCATACACAAAAATAAACTCAAAATGGATTAAACACCTAAATGTAAGACCGGACACTATAAAACTCTTAGAGGAAAACATAGGAAGAACACTCTTTGACATAAATCACAGAAAGATCTTTTTTGACCCACCTCCTAGAGTAATGAAAATGGAAACAAAAAACAAATGGGACCTAATGAAACTTAAAATCTTTTGCACTGCAAAGGAAATTATATACAAGACGAAAAAACAAACCTCAGAATGGGAGAAACTATTTGCAAACGAATCAACGGACAGAGGATTAATATCCAAAATATATAAACATCTCATGCAGCTCAATATTAAAAAAGCAAACAACCCAAATCAAAAAATGGGAATAAGACCTAAATAGACATTTCTCCAAAGAAGACATACAGATGGCCAACAAACACATAAAAAGCTGCTCAACATCACTAATTATTAGAGAAATGCAAATCAAAACTACAATGAGGTATCACCTCACACTGGTTAGAATGGGCATCATCAGAAAATCTACACGCAACAAATGCTGGAGAGGGTGTGGAGAAAAGGGAACCCTCTTGCACTGTTGGTGGGAATGTAAATTGATACATCCACTATGGAGAACAGTATGGAGGTTCCTTAAAAACCTAAAAATAGAACTACTATATGACCCAGCAATCCCACTACTGGGCATATACCCAGGGAAAACCATAATTCAAAAAGACATATGCAATCCAGTGTTTACTGCAGCACTATTTACAATAGCCAGATCATGGAAGCAACCTAAATGCCCTTTGACAGATAAATGAATAAAGAAGATGTGGTGTATATATATATATATATATATATATATATATATACACACACACACACAATGGAATATTACTGAGCCATAAAAAGAACAAAATTGGGTCATTTGTAGAAATGTGGATCGACCTAGAGACTGTCATACAGAGTGAATTAAGTCAGAAAGAGAAAAATAAATATCGTGTATTAATGCCTATATGTGGAATCTAGAGAAATGGTACAGATGAACAGGTTTGCAAGGCAGAAATAGAGACACAGATGTAGAAAACAAACGTAAGGACACGAAGTGGGGAAAGCAGGGGTGGGGGTGGGAGTGGGGGTGGGATGAATTGGGAGACTGGGATTGACATATATTCACTAATATGTATAAAATAGATAACTAATAAGGACCTGCTGTATAAAAAAATAAATAATTTAAATTAAAAATATAGATACAGAAGAGATATAATGTATGTAAACTTAGTTTGTAAACTGTAAGAGGGTTATGTAGATAATGGTTCTATTCTTATCACTATTAACAATATTAATATTAAAGTGTGAATAGGGCTTCCCTGGTGGTGCAGTGGTTGAGAGTCCGCCTGCCGATGCAGGGGACATGGGTTCGTGCCCCGGTCTGGGAAGATCCCACATGCCGCGGAGCGGCTGGGCCCATGAGCCATGGCCTCTGAGCCTGTGCGTCCGGAGCCTGTGCTCCACAACGGGAGAGGCCACAGCAGTGAGAGGCCAGCGTACCGCAAAAAAAAAAAAAGTGTGAATAATATTTACTACCTCTTGAAAATAATTCTTTTTGCCTAGCTTTATGAAGTTTCTAGAATTCCACTCCAGTAAAAAGAACATTTTAAAAGTTTATTTCATCTTCATCCAGAATTAAATTAAAAATTATATATATCCTTCTTTCTTACATAGGGCTTTTATTTCCCCCAAAAAATAAAGGATTTGCATATATTAAATATGGTAATTTCCCTTTTGCAAATTCTGTGCTCCATATTCAGTCCCTAGGAAAAACTGAACATTAGAAAAATATTATGTAATAATATATCTAATTTAAAATATGAGATTTAAAAAACCATGTATTTCTCTATTCCTACAATTTTCTCCTCTATATAAATGTTTTACACGTTAAAATCACAGAACTTGATTTTTTTCTGCACTCATCCTAAAATATCTCAGGAAAGGGACTTCCCTGATGGTCCAGTGGGTAAGACTCCACGCTCCCGATGCAGGGGGCCTGGGTTTGATCCCTGGTCAGGGAAGTAGATCCTGCATGCTTGCCACAACTGAGTCCAAATGACATAATTAAGAAGTCTGCATGCTGCAACTAAAAAAAAAAAAGATCCTGCCACAACTAAAGATCCCGCATGCCACAACAAAGATCCCATGTGCTGCAACAAAAGACGTGGCACAGCCAAAAAAAAGAAAAAAATAATCTCAGGAAAGAAGACATAGATATCATTCTAGACAAGAATCATTTCATGGAAGAAAGAGCTGAGGAATTCCTTAAATTCATCTACAAATTCAATGCAATTTATAAGAATTCCACCTGGGTTCTTTGCAGAAACTGATAAGCTCATATTAAAATTCATATGAAATTCAAGGAACTTAAAATAACCCAAACAACAGAAGAAGA
The DNA here is from genome assembly GCF_005190385.1 of Monodon monoceros. Lineage (NCBI taxonomy): Eukaryota > Metazoa > Chordata > Mammalia > Artiodactyla > Monodontidae > Monodon > Monodon monoceros. The sequence continues at coordinate 4,967 of NW_021699796.1, forward strand.
AAGTTGGAGAGCTTACAATTCTTGATTTGAAAACTTACTATAAAGCAACAATAATCAACACAGTGTGGCACTGGCATAAGTACAGACATAAAGATCAATGGAATAGAATTAAGAATCCAGGAATAAACTCATTTATCTAGCCAACTGATTTTCCACTAGGATACCATAACCATTCAATGGGGAAAGAATTGTGTTTTCAACAAATGGTGCAGAGACACCTGCGTAGCCCATATGCAAATGAATGAACTTTGACACTTACCTCACACCATATAAAATATTCACTTAAAATGGATCAAAGACATAAGTGTAAGAGCCAAAACTACAAAACTCTTAGAAGAAAGTATAAATGTTAAGTGTGAATCTTTGTGACCTCGGGTTTGGCAATAGGTTCTTAGACATGACACCAAAAGCACAATCAAGAAAAGAAAAATAGCTAGTTGGACTTCAACAAAATTAAAACTTTTGTGTCTGAAAAGACCTCATCAAGAAAATGAAAAAACAACCCACAGAATGGGAGAAAATATTTGCAAATCATATATCTGATAAATGACCCATGTCTAGAATATATAAAGAACACTTACAGCTCAGTAATAAACAGATAACCCAAATCAAAAATAAGCCCGGGTGTGGTGGACTGAAAAGAGAAGAACTTGTTGAAGGACTGCACGAGAAACAATTACACCCCCAGATTTGCTTCTGAAGCCTGAATTCCCTTGTCCCCAACCTGAGCAGGAGACCAGACACTTATACTTTGGTGAGAAAGACCAAAAGACTATGAATATGGAACTTCAGGTATAACTGAAGGCAAGAATAAGGCTCTGAAACTGAAAAGAGGAGTTTTTCAGGGAAAGCTTGCTGGACTCCCAGAATAATGGCAATCATGTTTATACCCCCAAGCTGGAAATTAGATTTCTCCCTAGGAAAACTGACCAGCCCAAGAGAAAATCTGAGGTACTCTCTTAAGATACAGTCAAGTTTTTGCTTCATTGTCCTAAGTGGAGTCCCACTAGTCAGCAAGCTGTTCCCTTCATACAGAACTTCTAATCACCAATCAACTTTATAGTAACTTGTTCCTAAATGTATAAACACAGGATCATCAGATATTTGAGCGAAATCTCTGCTATGAACAATTATACACAAAACCCTTCACACTTACACTTCATACCTACACAATAACCCAACTATAACTGATAAGCTTAAAGATCTAAGAGAAAATATTAATCTATGAAATAAGAACAAGTTGCTATAAAAAGAAACACTAACCAAATAAGAAAGAACCCACGGAAGTTCAAAAAGATGAAGAGAAAAGACAGCTTTAAAAATTCAATAGAAGTCTTGGAGGATAAAGATGAGGAGGTCTCCTAGAAAGTTAAGTTTAAAAGATAAAAAGTGGAAAATGGAGAGAAAAGAAAACTACAGGATTAGCTCACAAGGTCCAAACTTTAATTACTAGGAATTCTACAGGAGAACAGAGAAAAAGGAAAACAGAAGACACTATCAAAGAAATACTAGGAGAAAATTTCCAAATACTAAGGTCATGATTTAGCAGATTGAAAGGACACATCCTGCACAATGGATGAAAAAAGATATATATTCAGGCAAATCATTGTGAAATTTTAGAACATTGGTTAAAGAGAATAGTCTCCAAACCATCAGAGAGAAAATCAAAAATGAAGAAAACTTGAGACCCAGGAAACAGAACTGCATATGGGAGAAAGGTGAAAGGAAGTTTCAGGACAATAACTGTGCAGATGGCAACTGATCCATGTTGGAAGAGGAAAAGAAGAGCCTTCATTGGGACATCACCAAGAAAATAAAACAAACTTATAGAGCAGCTGACGTGTTTGCCATATTTAGAAGAGTTTTAAAGTTCTATCAGAGAAAATCGGTGGCTGAATTAATAACAGGTACATAGAAAATTAAGCACAATTTTTAAAAACACAATTATTAATCTTAGAGAAATGAAACAGGTCACAAATGAGGAGGAATTTCATGGTGAATGGACTGATCCAGCTCCCAAGGTTACTGCTTCTCAACCTGAGGCTGCAGACAGTGCTGAAGGTTGCTCAGGAGCCCCCAGTGCCCATCCTGCAGCTCCCTGCTGAGGACCAAATGGGCCTCAGGCCTTTGATGGAGTCAGGGCTACAGCTCCCACTGCTCAGGCCTCTGAACGCTGTGTGGCTGACAGGGTCTTTGTGCTCCAACCGGGTGTCAGGCCCGTGCCTCTGAGGTGGGACAACTGAGTTCAGGACATTGCTTCACCAGAGACCTCCCGGCTCCACATAATATCAAACAGCGAAAGCTCTCCCAGAGATCTCCATCTCAACGCTAAGACCCATCTCCACTCAACGATCAGCAATCTACAATGCTGGACATCCTATGCCAAACATCTAGCAAGACAGGAACACAATCACACTCATTAGTAGAGAGGCTGCCTAAAATCATAATAAGGTCACAGACATCCCAAAACATACCACCGGACGTGGTCCTGCCCACCAAAGACAAGATCCAGCCTCATCCACCAGAACACAGGAACCAGTCCCTCCACCAGGAAGCCTACACAACCCACTGGACCAACCTTAGCCACTGGGGCCAGACACCAAAAACAACGGGAATTACTAACCTGCAGCCTGCAAAAAGGAGACCCCAAACACAGTAAGTTAAGCAAAATGAGAAGACAGAGAAATACGCAGCAGATGAAGGAGCAAGGTAAAAACCCACCAGACCAAACAAATGAAGAGGAAATAGGCAGTCTACCTGAAAAAGAACTCACAGTAATGATAGTAAAGATGATCCAGATTCTTTAAGATAGAGAACAGAGGAAGGAACCAAGATGGCGGAGTAGAAGGACGTGCTCTCACTCCCTCTTGTGAAAACGCCAGAGTCATGGCTAGCTGCTGGATAATCATTGACAGGACACTGGAGCTACCAGAAAGGGTACCCCACATCCAAAGACAAAGGAGAAGCCACAATGAGATGGTAGGAGGGGTACAATCACAGTAAAATCAAATCCCGTAACTGCTGGGTGGGTGACTCAGACTGGAGAACACTTATACCACAGAAGTCCACCCACTGGAGTGAAGGTTCTGAGCCCCACGTCAGGCTTCCCAACCTGGGGGTCTGGAAATGGGAGGAGGAATTCCTACCGAATCAGACTTTGACGGCTAGTGGGATTTGCTTGCAGGACTTCGACAGGACTGGGGGAAACAGAGACTCCACTCTTGGAGGGCACACACAAAGTAGTGTGTACATAGGGACCCAGGGGAAGGAGCAATGACCCCAGGGGAGACTGAGCCAGACGAACATGCTAGTGTTGGAGGGTTTCCTGCGGAGGCGGGGGGTGGCTGTGGCTCACCGTGGGGATGAGGACACTGGCGGCGGAAGTTCAGGGGGTTGCTCTTTGTCATGAGTCCTCCCGGAGTCTGTCATTGGCCTCACCAAAGAGCCCAGGTAGGCTCCACTCTTGGGTTGCCTCAGGCCAACCACCAACAGGGATGGAACCCAGCCCCACCCAACAGCAGTCAGAGGATTAAAGTTTTACCGAGCTCTGCCTGCCAGAGCAACAGTCAGTTCTACCTACCACCAGTCCCTCCCATCAGGAAACTTACACAAGCCTCTTAGATAGCCTCATCCACCAGAGGGCAGACAGCAGAAGCAAGAACTACAATCCTGCAGCCTGTGGAACAAAAACCACATTCACAGAAAGACAGACAAGGCACAGGGCTATGTACCAGATGAAGGAACAAGTTAAAACCCCAGAAAAACAACTAAATGAAATGGAGATAGCCAACCTTCCAGAAAAAGAATTCAGAATAATGATAGTGAAGATGATCCAGGACCTCAGAAAAAGAATGGAGGCAAATTTCGAAAATATGCAAGAAATGTTTAACAATGGCCTAGAAGAATTAAAGAACAAACAAAGAGATGAACAATACAATAACTGAAATTAAAACTACACTAGAAGGAATCAATAGCAGAATAACTGAGGCAGGAGAACGGATAAGTGACCTGGAAGACAGAATGGTGGAACTGACTGCTGCGGAACAGAATAAAGAAAAAAGAATGAAAAGAAATGAAGACAGCCTAAGAGACCTCTGGGACAACATTAAACGCAACAACATTGGCATTATAGGGCTACCAGAAGGAGAAGAGAGAGAGAAAGGACCAGAGAAAATATTTGAAGAGATTATAGTTGAAAACTTCCCTAACATGGGAAAGGAAATAGCCACCTAAGCCCAGGAATTTCAGCGAGTGCCATTCAGGATAAACCCAAGGAGAAACATGCTGAGACACATAGTAATCAAACTGGCAAAAATTAAAGACAAACAAAAAAATTATTGAAAGCAGCAAGGGAAAAAGGACAAATAACATACAAGGGAACTCCCATAAGGTTAACAGCTGATTTCTCAGCAGAAAGTCTACAAACCAGAAGGGAGCGGCATGATATACTTAAAGTGGTGAAAGGGAAGAACCTACAATGAAGATTACTCTACCCAGCAAGAATCTCATTCAGATTCGATGGAGAAATCAAAAGCTTTACAGACAAGCAAAAGCTAAGAGAATTCAGCACCACCAAACCAGCTCTACAACAAATGCTAAAGGAACTTCTCTAAGTGGGAAACACAAGAGAAGAAAAGGAGCTACAAAAACAAACCCAAAACAATTAAGAAAATGGTCATAGGGATATACATATCGATAATTACCTTAAACGTGAATGGATTAAATGCTCCAACCAAAAGACACACGCTTGATGAATGGATAAAAAACAAGACCCGTATATATGCTGTCTACAACAGACCCACTTCAGACCTAGGGACACACACAGACTGAAAGTGAGGGGATGGAAAAAGATATTCCATGCAAATGGA
>NW_021699797.1:0-4855 GCF_005190385.1 Monodon monoceros
GGTAATTTGAACACGGGGGTAAAAGGAAATGTTTAAGAAAAATGTATAAATTTCTGATTTGCCCAAATGAATGGCTGCTGGTATATTCACTGAGCTAGGGAATATTGAAAGACAATAAAAGAAGCTTGCAAGAGACAGAGGCGGAGTGTTTGGAGAGGCTGTTTGGAGGCAAACCGTATCGTGGAAACCTGGATGGCGGTAGGAGACGATTCAACAAGAAGGGATGGTAACTAGCATCAACTTCGGTTTAGGATTTTCTGTTCAACTCGATTACTCCAAGTTCGGTTGCTTTTTGCTGTGGTGTGATAATTGGATCAGCCCAATTTCTCCCTTTCTCAAAAGTGTCAAACTCAAGATGCCCCTTGACTTGGATGTCTAGAGCTGCCTGATAAATATTTTTTCTTCCAGTTTATTATGATATAATTAACATTCAGTACTGTATAAGTTTAAGGTGCACAGCATAATGAGTTGGCTTACGTGCATCATGAAATGATTATCATAATAAGTTTGGTGACCATCCATCATCTCATATAGATACATAATTAAACAGAAAAAAAGTTTTTTGTGTGATGAGAACTTTTAGGAACTCTCTTAACAGATTTCGTATATAACATACAGCAGTGTTAATTTTATTTATCATGTTGTACATTATATCCCTAGTACTTATTTATCTTATAACTGGAAGTTTGTACCTTTTGACTGCCTTCATCCAATTTCCCCACCTCACTCAATTTCATTTCTTTTTATGGCTGAGTAATATTCCATTGTATATATGTGCCATATCTTCCCCATCCATTCATCCGATGATGGGCACCTAGGTTGCTTCCATCTCCGGGCCATTGTAAATAGAGCTGCAATGAACATCCTGGTACATGACTCTCTTTGAACCATGGTCCTCCCAGGGTATATGCCCAGTAGTGGGCCCGCTGGGTCACATGGCAGTTCCACTTGTAGTTTTCCAAGGAACCCCCATACTGTTCTCCATAGTGGCTGTACCAATTCACATTCCCACCAGCAGTGCAGGAGCGTTCCCCTTTCTCCACACCCTCTCCAGCATTCATTGTTTCTAGATTTTTTGATGATGGCCATTCTGACCGGTGTGAGATGATATCTCACTGCAGCCCTGATCTGCATTTCCCTAATGATTAATGATGTTGAGCATTCCTCCATGTGCTTGCTGGCAGTCTGCACAACTTCCTTGGAGAAATGTCTACCCAGGTCCCCTGCCCATTCCTGGATTGGGTTGCCCGTTTTTCTGTTATTGAGCTGCACGAGCTGCTTGCAAATTTTGGAAATTAATCCTTTGTCAGTTGCTCCATCTGCAAACACCTTCTTCCATTCTGAGGGCCGTCCCCTGGTCTTGCTTATGGTTTCCTCCACTGTGCAAAGGCCCCGAAGTTTCACTAGGTCCCACCTGTTCACCCTTGTTTCTATTTCCATTTCTCTAGGAGGTGGGTCAAAAAGGATCTTGCTGTGATTTATGTCATAGAGTGTTCTGCCTATGCTTTCCTCTAAGAGCCCGACAGCTTCTGGCCTTACATTCAGGCCCTCAATCCATTTTGACCTTACTTTTGTGCATGGTGCCAGGGAGTGATCTAATCTCATACCTTTACATGTACCTGTCCAGTCCTCCCAGCACCACCCATTGAAGAGGCTGTCTCTTCTCCACTGTACACTCCTGCCTCCTTTATCAAAGATAAGGTGACCATATGTGCGTGGGTTCATCTCTGCGCTTTCCATCCTGTTGCATTGATCCATCTCCCTGCCTCTGCGCCAGTACCACAGTGTCCCGACCACTGCAGCTCTGTAGTATAGTCCGAAGCCAGGGAGCCCGACTCCTCCAGCTCCGTTCCTCGTTCTCAAGACTGCCCTGGCCATTCGGGGTCCCCTGTGTTTCCTGTATGGATATTTTAGCAATATTAATTCTTCCAATCCAAGAACACAGTATATCTTGTCATTTTGGGGGAACATTTTCAAATTCCTTCATCAGTGTTTTATATATAGTTTTCAGAGTAAAGGTCTTTCACTTCCTTGGTTAAGTTTATTCCTAGGTATTTTATTCTTTTTGATGCTATTTTATTTATTATTATTAATTAATTAATTACTTTTATTTTTGGCTGCGTTGGGTCTTTTTGCTGCACGTGGGCTTTCTTTAATTGCGGCAAGTGGGGCCTTCTCATTGCGGTGGCTTCTCTTGTTGCAGAGCACAGGCTCTAGGCACGCGGGCTTTAGTAGTTGTGGCACACGGGCTCAGTAGCTGTGACTCGCAGGCTCCAGAGCGCAGGCTCAGTAGTTGTGTCCCACAGGCTTAGTTGCTCCGCGGCATGTGGGATCTTCCCAGACCAGGGCTTGAACCCGTGGCCCCTGCATTGGCAGGTGGATTCTTAACTACTGCGCCACCAGGGAAGCCCTTGAAGCTATTTTAAATGGGATTGTTTTCTTGCTTTCTCTCTGAGAGTATAGTGTATTATAGTGTAGAGAAAAGCAGCAGATTTCTGTATATTAAATTGAATCCTGAAACTTTACTGAATTCATTTATTAGTTCTAGCAGTTTCTTGGTGGAGACTTTAGGGTTATCGGGGTTTTTTTTTAATTGAGTTACAGCTGATGTACGATATTATATAAGTTTCAGGTGTACAATATAGTGATTCACAATTTTTAAAGGTTATACTCCATTATAGTTATTATAAAATATTGGCTATATTCCCCATGCTGTACAATATATCCTTGTAGCTTATTTATTTTATACATAGTAGTTTGTACCTATTAATCCACTGCCCCTATCTCGTCCTTCTCCCCTGTTTCTCCCCACTGGTAACCACTAGTTTGTTCTCTATATCTATGAGAGTGTTTCTTTTTCGTTGTATTCAATAGTTTGCTTTAATTTTTAGATTCCACATATAAGTGAGATCATTTGTCTTTCTCTGTCCTACTTATTTCACTAAGCATAATACCCTCCAAGTCCATCCATGTTGTTGCAAATGGCACATTTTTATTCTTTTTAACCTCCATTGTATATACATACCACATCTTCTTTATCCGTTCCTCTGTTGATGGACACTCAGGTTCCTTCCATATCTTGACTATTGTAAATGATGCTGCTATGAACATTGGGTTGCATGTATCTTTTTGAATTAGTGTTTTTGTTTTTTTCAGATATATACCCAGGATTGAAATTGCTGGGTCATATGGTAGTTCTATTTTTAGTTTTTTGAGAAACCTCCATACTGTTTGCCACAGTGGCTACACCAATTTACATTCCCACCAACAGTGTACAAGGGTTCCCCTTTCTCCACATCCTCACCGATATTTGTTATTTGTAGTCTTTTTAAGAATTAATTAATATACTTAGTTTTGGCTGCATTGGGTCTTCGATGCTGTGCGCGAGCTTACTCTAGTTGCAGTGAGCCAGAGCTGCTCTTTGCTGCGGTTCACGGGCTTCTCATTGCGGTGGCTTCTCTTGTGGCGGATCACGGGCTGCAGGTGCGCAGGCTTCAGTAGTTCTGGCACACGGGCTCAGTAGTTGTGGCTCGAGGGCTCTAGAGCGCAGGCTCAGTAGTTGTGGTGCACGGGCTTAGTTGCTCTGTGGCATGTAGGATCTTCCTGGACCAGGGCTCAAACCCATGTCCCCTGCACTGGCAAGTGGATTCTTAACCACTGCGCCACCAGGGAAGTCCCTGCTGTCTTTTGGACGGTAGCTATTCTAAGGTGATATCTCATTGTAGTTGTGGTTTGCATTACTCTGATGATTAGTGATGTCTGTTTTTATTTTTTTATATATTTATTGTTTTGAATTTTATTTATTTTTTTATACAGCGGGTTCTTATTAGTTATCCATTTTATACATATTAGTGTATATATGTCAATCCCGGTCTCCCAGTTCATCCCACCAGCACCACCACCCCACTGTCCCCCCTTGGTGTCCATATGTTTGTTCTGTACATGTGCGTCTCTATTTCTGCCCTGCGAACTGGTTCATCTGTACCATTCTTCTAGGTTCCACATATATGCATTAACATAGGATATTTGTTTTTCTCTTTCTGACTTAGTTCACTCTGTATGACAGTCTCTAGATCCATCCACATCTCTACAAATGACCCAAATTCGTTCCTTTTTATGGCTGAGTAATATTCCATTGTACATATGTACCACATCTTCTTTATCCATTCATCTGACGATGGGCATTTAGGTTGCTTCCATGACCTGGCTATTGTAAATAGTGCTGCAGTGAACATTGGGGTGCATGTGTCATTTTGAATTATGGTTTTCTCTGGGTATGTGCCCAGGAGTGGGATTACTGGGTCATATGGTAATTCTATTTTTAGTTTTTAAGGAACCTCCATACTGTTTTCCATAGTGGCTATATCAATTTACATTCCCACCAACAGGGCAAGAGGGTTCCCTTTTCTCCACACCTTCTCCAGCAATTGTTGTTTGTAGATTTTCGGATGATGCCCATTCTAACTGGTGTGCGGTGATACCTCATTGTAGTTTTGATTTGCGTTTCTCTAATAATAGTGACGTTGAGCAGCTTGTCATGTGCTTCTTGGCCATCTGTATGTCTTCTTTGGAGAAATGTCTGTTTAGGTCTTCTGCCCATTTTTGGATTGGGTTGTTTGTTTTTTTGCTATTGAGCTGCATGAGCTGCTTGTAAATTTTGGAGCTTAATCCTTTGTCACTTGCTTCATTTGCAAATATTTTCTCCCATTCTGAGGGTTGTCTTTTGGCCTTGTTTATGGTTTCCTTTGCTATGCAAAAGCTTTTAAGTTTCATTAGGTCCCATTGGTTTATTTTTGTTTTTATTTTCATTACTCTAGGAGGTGGAACAAAAAAGATCTTGCTGCAATTTATCTCA
>NW_021699798.1:0-52121 GCF_005190385.1 Monodon monoceros
GTGAGGATTAAGCGAGTTAACGCACAGGAGCGCTCGGGACCCAGGCCTCACGCAGTTAAGCGCCTGTGAGGTCAGCCCATTGTCGTCAGCGGATCGCTAATCAGGCTCACAGATGAGTCTGGTCAAGAGGCTGCCCTGGAATCAGGGCTTTGGGTTTAGGAAGAGAGATTTCTGTAGGGATGCTTGGAGATTTAGCCTGTAATTGGTGGCTTTGCTTCCAATAGCTCTCGAGAGACAAGCCATAGAAGGTTGCTTATCCTTAAGCCGAGAGCAGAAAGGGCTGTGGGGAGGAACGGCGGGCTGGCTCCCCGGGGTGCACCCGCCCTGAGCTGCTGTCAGGTGGCCAGACACAGACGCACCTTCCAAAGCTCTGGGCTCAGGGCCTGCTGCCCTTTCTCCTCCTGCTTCCTAATTAAAACAAACAATCCCAAAGCCTCCATTCCTGCAGATTCCCTGACCCTGCTGTGGGCTAACCTTCAGGATAAAGCATAGTCCTTCTCGAGTGCTTTTGTCCTCTGGGCATCCTCTTTGATCTTGGGACCAGGAAGAAACACTTGTTCTCACTCAATGCTGGAAAACGCATCCCTCGCTCATTCTTAAGTCTCTCCTTCCTCCCTTTTCTGGCTGAGTGTTTATCTTTCTCTTTCAAGGGCGATGGATGCTTAATTCCTTGAAGGCTGTAAAGCAGGTTGTAAATGTGATGGTGTTATTATTATGAATGTCCATGACGATAACGTCATGCTCCTTGCCTGTCCCAGTCCTGGGCCACTGTGATGCAGCCCCTCTAAGATGACCAACTCCAGCCACTCCAAACAATTACAGAGGACAGCGCAGGATCGACCTAGTTGGATGAAGATCTTTTATGGGCAGGCAGAGAAGAAAGCTCTAGCGAGAAAGAAGCATCACCAGGAGACTGGGAGCCTACATCTGCCGGTGCCTCAGTCTCATCTTTGATCAGTTCATTCAATAAACATTTATCGAGGAATCTGTGCGTCCAGGATCAGCTGATGCTGGGAAGGTGAATGAGAAATCACCTGCTCTGCAGACTGTAGAGTGCCGCCATCTGAGGGACGGTGGGCTAGCACCTGCCATGGGCTCAGTGACATCTGAGGCTGTTGATGGTGGTGGATAAGGGGGATGACCTCAGAGCATCCTTCTCAGCCCGCGTTTCTACAGGATAAAGGTCTGAACCAGGGGATGGAACTGGTCCCAGCAAAAAACCACATGGAGCTGATAAGGTCAGGAATGAAGGTCGCCAGCGTGTCATCAAATGCAGCTGTCATCTAACATTTTAAGCCCTGCGTCCTATGGGCAGACACTGCTGAGCACTTCATTGCTACTTTCTGCTCTAATCTGTCCCATGATCCTGTGCAACAGGGACTCTCATTATCCTCATTTTTCAGGTGAGGAAACTGAGGAACAGAGAGGTTACATAACTTGCCTGAGGTCACACAGCTAGTAAGTGGTGTGACCGGCTGGGATTTGGACCCAGAGAGTCCTCCTCCAGAGGCCGTGCTCTCAGGAAGCTAACTGTTGTGATGTGCTGTCTGCCTGCACAGAAAACACTCAGGAACGGTTTCACTCTGTGACCTTCTTAGGTCACATTTCTTGGCATTCCAACATCTGGCCTCCAAAGAGGCAAAATGGAAATACTTCACCCAGGTGTCTCCTCTTTTCCAGACTCCATGCACCCCTTCTGTGACCTCCCACTCTCTGCTCCTGTCTCATCCACCGTCCCTGCTAAGAACAGGCAAACGCTGATTCCCCGGTGCCTGCAGAGCAGGGCTGCAGAACTGGCAGGCGGGGTCTGGGCCCTCACCTCCAGCTGAGAATAAGCAGGATCTGTAGCTTTATGACCAAGAGGGACTGCGCTCAAGTTCAGCTACACACCGGGATCCTCCTGCAGAGGGGAAAGCAAGGGGCTTTGAGCTGTTATTCCTGGATTGAGAGGTTTCTCATCTCTCACGTGAGACCATAAAACCAGAGACGACAGCAACGGGGGCCCCTCCCAGCTGGCCAGAGAGTAGCTGAACCTGAGCCCCATTCTGTGCCTCGGAGACAGACCCACCCCCGCTGGGCTGGAGCAGCTTCCTAAGGCTTGTCTCCGACCCGCTCACAGAAATGCCTGCCAGGGACAGGAGGCGCTTGGCGGTGATTCAGTCCCAGAGCGGTAAAGATGGAAGCACAGTTTCCAGGGACCAGGCCATTAAATATTCACACCAGGTGAACTCTGCATCTGAGCTGAGCAGAATCCTGCCATCTGGACATTGCAGGCTGCTGGTGCAGTGTCTACGGGGCACAGCAAACCCTTCTGACCACACCGAGCCCAGTAGCGGCTCCCCGAGACTGAGCTGGCAGGAGAGCTGGGTCCTCCTTGAAATTCTGAGAAATTTATAACTGTGGGGCCTCCCTTCTGCTGCATTCACAATGTCGTACATCCTGGGTCAGACCCCCAGAAGCCCACGTCCTGTGCTGAGACTCTTCCGGCTTCGGGGCTTCGCTGCACACAGGGGCCTGGTGGGCCAGTGGGGGAGTTTTCTTGGCCGGGGGCATCCCCTCGGGTGCTGGGAGGGGCTCATCTGAGGGGCACAGGGGGCCCTGGAGCCATGGGTCCCTCTCTCAGGCTGCAGCCATCACTGGGTTCCCCTGCAGATCGGGAAGAAGGTTCCTCATCGTAAAGGCCACACCTGTTCCTCCAACTCCCACGCCCTTTCTTAGAGCCTGGTGGGCTCTGGTCTCCCAGAAGCTGGTGTTTTCCTTTGCTAAAATCAGTGGATCATGGCTTTGTTTGTTCATTTGCTTTTGGGGAAGAGGATATTGAACCCCCCATTAGAATTTTAGCTCCAGGAGGGAAGGGATTTTGTTCATTGTTGTATCCAGGGCAGTGTCTGGCTCAGCATGTGTTTGTTGGAATGTTAAATTAATAAATGAATGAGGGAGCCTATCTGTCCCTTTCAACCCAGCACCTAGCAGAGAGCCTGGCACGCAGTAGGACTCAATAAATATTTGTCAGATAGATAAGTGAATGAATGAATGAAACTTCTCAATCCCCTCCCCCCTCCCCCCACACCTCTATCGCCTTCAGGACCCCCTCCCCATCTCATTCCAACATCCCTGTTTCCTGGCCTTCATCGTGGATTTGGGGCCCCTGTGCACTGCCAGTGACCTTCTTTAACTGCCTCCCTCCTGCCTGGATGACAAATGACTCTCAGCCTTGGCAGCCAATCGCTGATGCTCCCAGCTCTGCAGGCCACCTCCATGTGCGAGGCTGACCCAGGAACACTGTCCTCCCACCATCACTCACCCCCCTGCTGAGCCCGTGGGGTTGCAGAACCTCTTCTGACTGGCCCGCTGCCATGGGTCTTACTCCTGGAAGCAAGTTCCCGCACAGACCTGGTTCCCTGAGTCCAGGAGTCAGTCATCTACTTGCACCAGTGCTAAAAGCGACGTTATTTCCCCAAACTCAGCTGCACCTGTGGAGATGAAAACACGAGACAGCCTATTTTTAGCAGGTGACAAGGGCACACAGGGAGCTATAATTAGCATCTCGTCCAAAGGGTGGAGTTTCCAACTCAGTGAGAGTTACTGCCCTGTGGGTCCCCTCAGCTCAGCATCCCTCTCTGGTGTCTGATGTGGGACAGAACCAGCTGCATGGAGGGAAGACCTGGACTCCCCTGGAGTCCCACCAAAGGGGCAAAGTCCTTTGCGGGAGGTGCTCCCCATACTGGCTCCCCACCTTTCCCCTTCTGGCCTGTCATTTGCAGAAGGCTTGATTCTGCCCAGATCTGAGTGCTGTCCTCTTGCAGGGACGACCCAGCCAGGCCAGTGTGATCAAGATGCCTTGTCACATTGGTGTTGGGCTTGAGGGTCATCTGTCCCCCTGGTGGGGGACAGGGCAGGTGTTGCTGAGCTGTGGCAGAGGTTTCAGGGTGTCCCCCCCACCCAGTATCCCTCTCTCACGTCTCTCATAAAAGCAGGGAACCTGGCTGCCTAGAAGAATGACTACATTTCCCAGACTCCCTTGTTACCAGAAGTGGCCAGTGGGGTGTGAGCATCGTCTCTCTTTCTCTTTCCATTGGCTGGGAGAGAACAGGGATGCAGGGTTAAAAGACAGAAGGACACTCAGTTTCCTTATTTGTGCAATTGATAGGTAATTGTATTGACTTCCTCTGATTTCTATAAATTAGGAATTTTTTCATTTGCCAAAAGATGGAAAACCCAACTGTAAGGCCAAGGTAAAAAGGGATTTTTTTTTGGCTTAGGCATGTGGATGTTTCCAGAAAGGGCTGCCTCAGGCATGACTTAGGAAGAAGTGGAGACCAAAGGGAGGCATTCTTTAACAAGATAAACATTTATTTCATCTCACTTTTGTGGCACCCCAGGTGAAATGATGGTCACACTGACACAGGCAGCCTCGACCTTGGTAAACCTCAAGGAACACACCAGATTGGTGGGGAGGCGGACAGTGTGGTCAGAGCACCCGAGGCTCTGAAAACTTGTGGATTACAGGAACTCTCCCTGTCTCTTTGTTCTGGGCCTGGGGACCCAGCTTGTCTTACCAGCACCTGTTTTTTTCACAGCAGCTTTGTTAAGGTCACAAACAATTCTGCCTTGAAAGGACGACAGAATCTCATTGTAACCCAGGTGTTGGCTGGTAGATGTGCTCAAATCTTGCGCCTACAGGAGTCCAAAATGGGCAGTCTTTACTGGGGACTCTGGAGCAACACAGAGCGAGGTTATTTGGTGATTTTTATCAATGGATGCCCTGGTCCCTTGGCCATTTCTCTCAAATCCAGCATCAGGATGTGTTGCTTAGCAACTGAATTTCCTTCTACCTTCTCCAGCCTGGTATCACCTCTGTATCTCCACGTATGTCTGAGTAGTTATTGTTTTTGTGGTCTTTTCCCTATTGGGGGCCTACGTTTTCCAAGCCCAAGTGGCTTCTCAGTATAATTTCCTCACAATTATGGAAGTTCCTCTAGTCTGAGCAACTCTCATCCCAGCTGAGATGTGTTTTCTCCCCATTGACACTCACTCATGGCCACTTCCTGACTGTCTGCTCTATGCCAGATACTGGGCCTGTGCCTTTTCCTTATGAGGTCATTATTCTGCACCTGAGCTCCATGAGGTGGAGACTGTTTTCCCATTTTACAGACGAAGAAACTGAGGATGATTCAGGAGAAAGGCCTTGATGGTAAGCGGGGGAATTGGGGTTTGCCTGGTGCTGTCTCACCCTACAGCCCAAGCTCCTAACCATTGCTCACTGGTCACCCAGTTTAAATCATCCCCAGGCCACGTCTCCACTTTGCCACACCCACACATCACCAGGACAATCCGTCACTCCAGGGGCGGGCACATGTGCTCTGTGAAGAGTCAGAGAGTAACTCTCTTAGGCTTTGTGGGCACCTGCTTTGTGTGGCGGCTTCTTCACTCTGCTCAGCGGGAGACAACATGTAAATGAATCAGCATGGCAGTGTTCCAGTAAAACTTGATTTACAGAAACAGGTAGTTGGCCCGAAGTTTGCTGAGTATTCACTCAATATTTTTCTTTAAATAAACCCATGTTTGTTTTCACTAAAAGACTTTTATTTGAGAGGGAAACCATATCGCTGGTGTAAATGGGAAACCAGCACGTCTTGCTGCAGGGGGATGGTAACCATGGAAATAAAAACAATACACCTAAACAGGGGCTGCATTCTGCACTAAGCCCGGGGCCTGCTCTTT
The DNA here is from genome assembly GCF_005190385.1 of Monodon monoceros. Lineage (NCBI taxonomy): Eukaryota > Metazoa > Chordata > Mammalia > Artiodactyla > Monodontidae > Monodon > Monodon monoceros. The sequence goes on from NW_021699798.1 coordinate 5,725, forward strand.
CTTTGTTTCAAAGGATGATGAGCAAGGCTTAGAGAGGTGCTAAAGGCATATTAGCACCAAATCAAGATGTTGTCTTTGAGGTAACTGGAAAAAGGAAAGAAGAATCACGATAGGATTCAGTGTTACTGGCTCTCGAATCATCTCACGTTTGCTGTTTGGGAGACCTTGAGCTGGACAAAGGGGGTTGGGAGGGGCAGAAGAAGAGCCTTCCAGGCAGGGGGAACAGCATTACCCAGACCTGAGAAAAGGGAGGATCCCAAATGGGCAGCAGAGAGAAGGCAGAGACAGGGCAGAAGGAGACAGAGACAGGGCAGAAGGAGGCTGCAGGAGGGGCCTGGAGGCCAGGGTCAAGATTTCTGAGGGTGGCAATGGGTAAGCCATGCGAGGGCTGCAAAGCCAGGGCATGGAGGACTCAGGCGGGTGCTGTTGAAGTCCAGGTGGCCCTGGGAGAGGAAGAGGATGGAGACCTCCAGCCAGATGGGGCCACATCCGACCCATGTGCCATCCCCAGACTGTCACCCGCCTCTCCCTCCCAGCTCCCAGACACCCCTCTCCAGCAGGTGCCCACTGCATCCGCAAGAGGCTGAGCTGAGGGATAAGTGGAGACTTTGAATCTCATTTCCTGAGCTCACGTGTCAGTCTCCCCTTGTCCAGCTCAGGGAAAGGATGCAATGACAGGCTGCAGCAGCCCCTGCCATTCCCTGTGAAGTGCCCCGGGCTTGATTTCTGAGACCCCACCAAGCCCTGAGGACCGCACTGATGCCTGGGCCAGGGACCTCTCCCTGCCCGCCTGCTCCTGCCATGATCGAATCCACTGACACCCCTTCTATCAATGCCTTCCCTGAAACAGGCAGGATGTGACGGTTTCAATGATTTACTTATTTCAAGCCACTGGGTCAGGGCAGAGAAGTCAATAGGTGTGTGTTAGAATGATTTTCCTCAATTATTCTCTAAAGAACAGGGGAGATATTTTAACATGAATTAGCCACTGGAGAGACAGGGCCTGGGGTAGTGATTGGGGGTCCCTAAACCACCTGCCACCTAGGTGAGTTCTCCAGGACACAGGCAAGGTGTACTTAATTCAACTCTAGGTATGAATATTGGTCAAGCATCTTTACCACACTGAGTCCCACTGTAGCCCTAGGGACTCAGTGATGACGTGGCCCTGACCTTCAGGGAGCTCATCTCTAGCGAAGGGGGTTGGGTAGACACAGAAAGGCCTTGCAACACTGCAGCACGATTATGGCTTAATAAAAGGACGACTCGACTGCCTTAGGAGCAGAGTGAAGATGATCTAGGGAGAGATCGCCAGGGACAGAATATTTGACATTTAAATATTTTTTCCAAATCATTCCTTTTTTGTTTTTGCTGTTGTTTCTTTGGGTACAAAGGAAACCTTAACAAAATTTAAAAAATAAAGACTTTTTACAGGTTATGCTCTGATCATAGTCAAACAATATTAAAACAAACCATAAAAAGATATTCAGGCTGGAAGTGTTCTATGTTTTGATCGTGGTGAAGTTTACTCCAGCGGACACATTTGTCCAAACTCGCTGAGCCAGACGCTTAAAGTGGGTGCATTTTATCGGAGAGAATCCACTCCCGAATAACTCCCATACCAAAGTAGAAATCAAAGCTAAAACATTTGTAGGAAAGAATGAAAAAGAGAAGAGCTCTCACCCAGGCCTGAGGAAATGGCTAAGCTGGACTTGGAAGAAAATTCTTGTTTTTAAACGCCTGCGTTCTTCCAGAGGAAAGAGCAATGGGAAAGGCACTTCATGCTTTAAAAATAGGGTAGGGAGGAAGAATTAAGTAAATGAAGATAAACTGGGAGAGGGAATTAATAAAGATGAGAACCCAAATCAAATATGCACGCGGTTGGTGTCTAGAAGATGAGGTTTTGAGAGGAGCTAGTGATGTGAGAACACAGGTTAGGGAATGTATTTCTCCATTTCAGGAGCTGGAAGGCTTTTAGGTAGGAGAGTGATGTGTCTGGAGCGGAGCTGGCTCTCACTCAGGGAGGGAAGCAGCCCGAGGCAGGGAAACTAGAAGCTGAGATAGAGAGTCTGTATGGCCCCTCCCTCCTCCTTCTCCTGGGCTCTAAGCACCTCTTGTCCTTTTCTGAACTATTACGGAGAGTTTGGGTGCTAGCTCTGTCCTGCCTCTGGGATGCACGAACCAGAAATGAAATTGTGAGAGGGTGGATTCATCTTCCTAAAGCCCCATCATAACTAAAGACATTGGTGATTTGGTGGGGTCCACGATGAACTTGTATACTGTCAGGGGGAGGCAGGTGGAGTGGCCAGGACAGGCCTGTCTGGATTCTCCATGATGGGAAAGGCGTTTCCCAGAGCGAGTACAGGGAGGGCTGCAGGGAACTCTGGGATGGGAAGGACCAGCCCAGCCAGGTCCCTGGAGGACCTTGACGGTCCAAGGGACATGACAAGGCAGGAAGGTGGGAGGAGAGCCAGGTATGGAATCTTGGACCAGTAGGGGCTGGAACAAATCCCCTTGGGAGAAGGCCAAGGGTGGTTTCTGGCTGATTGGCTCAAACACCCTTGGGGGGTTGGTGTCTCACCTTTAATAAATGTCTTTGTCTTCCTCAATCAAAATCTCACTGGGTGTAAACATTTATTGGAGTATAACCTACATAAGAAAAGTACCCAGATCACAAATGCAATCTTGGAGAATCATCATGAGATGAGGTGGGCACACCTGTAGCCAGTCGTCAGCTCAAGAGACAGCATCACCAGTAAACAAAGGCCATCAGGATACACTCTTGGGGGGAGGGGGCACACCATCATCTTCAACATAAGGGAGGTTGGATCCCAAAGAGCCTCAGTCTCTCCCAGCTGTTTCACATGAGTATCCTATGTGCAGAGTTTTACATACCGGATTTCCGGAAATGGACCTGGTGTTTTCAGGTTGTAGTTTCATCTTGATTCCACCCCGCTGGGCAACCAGTACTCCAAATCACAGACTGTGATGCTGGAAATCTGGAAAAGATTGAGATATTTGTTTCAACCACCGGAAGAAAAGCTGCCCAGAGAGCTGTGCAACTGAAGCAGGAGCTCAGCTCTCATGATTAGAGGGACAGTCGGCCAACAGTGGGGACAAAGGACTCACGGGTCCCAGGATGGCCACTGTGGCCTGGGAGCTGCTTCCTGGAAGCCCTGAATGGGCTGGGACCTGTGGAGGGGGCCGGTGAGGGCTCAAGGGACTGGTCTGAGCTGGTATTAAAGTTTACCTGTGTCAGAGGAACTCCCACCATGACATCAAGGACAATAAACCCCATCTTCCATCATCCAAGCTTCTTCTTTCCCCTCCCGTCCTCTTTCTCTCTCTCTCTCTATTCTGCCTCAGTAAGAAAATGGATTATGGTTTCTGAAGGTAACCGCTTTCTCATCCTCCCCTGTGGACAGCCGAGCAAAGAATTAATTTAGATTTTTGCAGTGTCGGGGCCTCTCTCATTAAATTAGTCCCACTGTCTCTTGGAAGCCCTGGTAGCTTAGTTTAATGATCTCTTGTTCCCTATATCCTTGAAAAATGCTTCGTGTGTGTCCCAGCACAGGTAACCTTAAATCTGTTGGCAGCTTTGCATTTTCCTTGTCACTGGCCCAGCCTCCAAGACCCCATCACCAGCCCGCCCCCATCCTCGGCTCTGCTTGAGGCTTCCCATCTTCCCCTATCCCTTGCCTTAGTTTCCCATTCTGTCTGTACTTCCTTGCCCACCGACATTCCCATGTTTTTCCTCTCCTACTAAAAGCCTGACTAGACCCATCTTTTTTTTTTTTTTTTTTTTTTTTGCGGTACGCGGGCCTCTCACTGTTGTGGCCCCTCCCGTTGTGGAGCACAGGCTCCGGACGCGCAGGCTCAGCGGCCATGGCTCACGGGCCCAGCCGCTCCGCAGCTTGTGGGATCTTCCTGGACCGGGGCACGAACCTGTGTCGCCTGCATCGGCAGGCGGACTCTCAACCACTGCACCACCAGGGAAGTCCCCCATCATGCTTTTTTTTTTAAAACTGAAACGATGTTGATCATTATGCTCTTATCAAGCCATTGCCTGTTGGTTTACATTTGTCAAGATGGGACAGGCAGACAGCAAGGGATGTCGGGCATTCCCTTAGCCTGTGCAGGTTGAATAATGGATTAGCAACCACTTCATTCACCGACATATAAGGGACCTTTCATTTCTTCACAGGGTCCCCTGATTACATGTGGGGGAGTTAAGAATTACACCCATCCCCTTCACAGTCTGGAAAATTCAAATGAAGAAGAGGGTTTATGTCTGTTCACAGACATAAAAGTGAAAAAAAAAATCTCTATAAAAAACTCCACCCAAGGGCTTCCCTGGTGGCGCAGTAGTTGAGAATCTGCCTGCTAATGCAGGGGACATGGGTTCGAGCCCTGGTCTGGGAAGATCCCACATGCCGCGGAGCAACTAAGCCCATGTGCCACAACTACTGAGCCTCTGCGTCTGAAGCCTGTGCTCCGCAACAAGAGAGGCCGTGATAGTGAGAGGCCCCCACTTGCCACAACTAGAGAAAGCCCTCGCACAGAAATGAAGACCCAACACAGCCAAAAATAAATAAATAAATAAATAAATAAATAAATAAATAAATAAATATTTTAAAAAGCCAAGCATTAGAAGCCCTTTAAAAAAAAAACAAACTCCACCCGATGGGTCCTATTGCATCTCAAACCTCTGCAGACTCTGCCTCATGTAAATGTCTGTTTTGTTTCCCTGAGTCTTTAGGCAGTCCCTAGAGATCAGTTTCCTGGGGCCCAGCGGCCCGTGGAGAGGTTGGAAAGCAAAGGAGAAAGTATCCAGCACATGGCATAAGGGGACAGTGAATAACAGAGGGTCACCCCAAGCAGGCAGTCAGGAAAGGCCACTGTGTGAAGCCACAGCTGAGCTAAGGAGTCAGTCGTGGGGACATCTGGGGTCAGTGTCCCAGCCAGGACAGGACCTGAGTGGACGTCAGCGTGAGGAGGATGGTCACAAGGGAGCCGGTGAGCCAGGGCTGGGTAAGCAGTGAGCAGTGAGGCTGGTGATACATTCGGAAAGTTAGAAAGACTCAAGACCAGGTGTAGGGACTTGTGGGCGTCTGTGAGGAGTCTGGGGGCGACTGGAACTGGAGACAGTGGGGGTTTTGAGCAGAGAAGGGACCTGCTCCAGAGGTTTTCACAGGATCCCTGTGGCTGCCATACGCAAAATGGCCTGTAGGGGGCGAGATGGAGACAGGGGGACCAGTGAGGAGGTGTGGCAATCATTCAGGAAGAGCTGATGGGGAGACGTGTCCAGGGACAGTGGAGGCGGAAGAAGGGTCGGATTCAGGATATATTTTGAAAGTAGAACGAGCAAGGTTTGCTGATCAGTTGAAAATGCTGTGAGAGAAAGGAGTCAAGAACAAATCCAAGGTCATTCTACACAGTTCCTATGGGGATGTGCTCAAAACATGAGAATTTATTAACTGTGATCCATTTGCAATTAAGAGTATATTGGCAGATACTTTAAGCTTCCAGGCATTCTTTAGAATGTTCTAAAGATGAAAAACAAAGCTTAGAGTGTGACCCACACCCATCTGATGTTCATCCTCCGACCCATAGACGTGTGCTTTAATATCGAACAGGAATCACTGAACTTGTCCTCTGGCTACTTATGTGCTGGGAAACGGCCAGACTCTTCGTTGTAAATCTGAAGACCGTCTGCGTCAGCAGGGAGACAGGATGGTAACACGGGAAGATGGAGTGTCTCGGGATGAGTAAAGCACCGTAGGTTGTCTAGCCGCCCCCATCAACAGAGGGAGGAGTCTCGTGTCTCCCAGCCCCTGGCTGGGCGCAGTTGACAGCACCCAGACTGCAGTTGTAGTCGGTCAGTTCCGTGGGGAAGCAGAGCCTCGCTGGGCAGAGTTGCTCAGGTGTGCCCGTCCAGGATTTCAGGTGCCATGTGGTCCAGAGAAAGGAGGTCTCCAGAGAGGAGCAGACATGTGGGCTGGGCTGGACGGGGAAGGTGGAAGAATGAGGAAGGGGATCCCAGAAGGAGAAAGAAGACGTGCAAAAGTGCAGCTGGCAAGGCTGGAGGGACTTTTTCTAGACAGTGATCGAGGAAGATGTGAGAGCCTGGAGTCACTTAAATCCATGAAGGCCGTTTGGCTGCAAGTGACAGATGCCCACCTCAACACAAACAGGGATTCAAGGGACAGCTCCATGGGATGTTCTCAGGCACAGGGAGGGCTGGGGACCAGGTGTGGAAAGGACACTTCCAGGGCCACCCCCAGAAGGTCTCAGCAGCAGCAACAGTGGGGCGCCCTGGCCCAGGCACTGCCTCTGAAATCCATGGCCCAACCATCCTCAGTCTTGGGACTTGTAGGCGAAGGAACCACAGAGCTTTTGCAACGTCTTAATGTGACAGATGAGGGGCTGGAGTTCCAAGCAAGCCATTCACTGTGGCCAGCAAGTGGCAGAGGGAGGGTGTGTATCCAAGCCCACAGGTTCCCAGACTTTTGAATTTTCTCCTGCAACAGAGTTTCCCAAACTTCAGGCATCCCAAAGCTGCCTTCATGATTTTTATCATTTGCGTTATACCATCTCTTCTATTATTTACCTTTAAATCTATTCACTTAAACTTTTTATTCATACATGTCATGGTCTAATACACATTGAATACTCTTACACTGTTGAAAATAAAAGCACATTCATCTGAGAAGCATCCGGATAATCTTTGGAGACGCACGTACTGCATTTGGGAAACGCCGTACCAGCTACTTTTCACTCAGGAGGATGACACAGACTGAATATTTGTTCTGTTGAACAACAAATATTTGTTCTGTTGAACAACATTTGTTCTTCCGTTTGAAGAAAAGCAGATAACCTGAGTCTAGGGTGGCTGGAACGGGTGGCTGAGGGGAAGATGCGGGAATGAGGTCAGAGAGGTGATGGGGGTTGAGATGGCAAGAGCTTTTCCTTCCAGGGAGCTGGGAGCTGGAGGAGTGTTTTGGTAAAGGAGGGACGGGGTCTGATTGACGTTCTGGCAGGAGCCCCGCAGCAGCAGTGGATGAGAGCCGCGCAAAGGCACAAGCAGGGAGAACTCAGAGGCTGGAGAAATGATGGAGTTGATGGTGGTCTGGAGCAGACAATGGTCACGGAGGCGGAGAGCTCAGGTTGGGTCGGGGTATCATATTTTGAAGGCTGAGATTTTTACCTTGTCCTGGGCTTGGAGCAGATGGGAGATGGGAATGCTTCTGGTTGAGTGGGTCTTGTCACAGGTACACATCTTCCCATGGTCAGAGGGACCTGAGACCCTCCCTTCCCTCTATAAATGAGTTAGCAGGTTATGGGGTCAGGGACCACCCGGCCCCTGTGGATGGGGTTAGGCTGTTGGCCACCCCTCTCCTCCTCAGGGAAGACCTCTGTGGGGCGTCCGCTGGGCACGGTCCCCAGGGGCCCGGGGATTAGCTGGGCAGCGGGAGCAGGGACATCTCAGAGCACGAATCGCTGCAAGGCGGAGGCGGGACGTCTCTCACTGCCCTTTTCCAACTGGCCGCAGCGGGCTCCTCTTTAGTGGGTGGAAGATGGATGATTTCGTTATTTGTGGCCCTCTCGATCGATCTGGGAGTTTGGGCTAAAGCGAGCACTTTCCCCGCGTGTGTCGCCTTCGCTCACTGTTATTCACCACGTTTAACCCTTCGTTCACCTCCAGGAGCCGGGCCCGGGCGGAGCAGCTGTCCCTGACTTGAGAGTTTTTACTCTTCAGGGGCTGCGGGGAGGGGACCGGGCACAGGAAGGGACAGGGCTGGGAGGGAGGATCCCGCTCCAGGTGGGCTGGGGCAACTGAAGCTTCCACAAAGGCAAGAGGACGGCTGGCCGATGAAGGGAGATTACAGGAGGGACCCTCGTGGGGCCTCAAAGCCCGGCCCATTGCCAAGAAAATCCCTCATGGGAGGAGTAGACGGAAGGCAGAAAAGAAAACAAATAGCCGGAGTTCTCTGCCAAGGGAGTGTCGCGGCTTTTAATTCAAGATGAAATGTGTTCCTGTTTGTGTACAACTAATTTTCCTCCCAAATGAAGGGTTTTGTCTATCACTCGACTGTTTCAATAGCAACTGAGTCTCCCTCACTGTAATTAAGCTAGCATGTGCCTCTCTAGTTCGGGAAGCAGGCTGTTTGTGTTAACATGTTGGGGAAGCGGGCAGGCTTGAGTTGCTGCCTGGGTCCAAGAAGGAAAAAGCAACAAAGTCAAAGGAAACACCTCCAAATAGAGACTTGGCTCCCGCTGGGATGACGTCTTTTGGAAGCTGTGAGTAGGTTCCCCTGAATGAAGGGCCTCAAGATTCCTGGTCTCACCATGAGAGCAGAGAGGAGAATTTAGTGTCCAGAGACTCTGGAAACTGGAGTCGCACATTCACATGCCTCTGGGGCCGCGTGGGAGGTGTGTGTGAAGACGGCGGGTGGGCTGTAGCTTTTCACACGAGTGCGTTTTGTTTGCTTAGTAAATACATGGTAAATCCTTCAATTCCACACGCACAAATGCACTTACGTTTTTTCTTGAAACATATGGATCTCTTAAATTAGCTTTTGTGAGTTTTTTTGCTGTTAGTAGAGAGACGGTAATTTAATCAATTGCCACTAATTTACTGGCTTAAGACAACAGCTATTTATTATCTCCTAGTTCTGGAAGTCGGGAGTCCAGCATGATGGTTGGGTTCTCTGTGAAGGGTCGTACCAGCTATAATCTAGGTATTGACGGAGGCTGTGATTCTCATCTGGAACTCGGGATCCTCTTTCAAGTTCATTCGTTGCTGGCAGAACTCATTTCCCCCTCATGCTTTCCATGTGGTCTTTACCATCCTCAAACGGGCAATGGTGGGTGAGGTCCTCCTCGTACTTTGCCTCTCCATGCCTTCGGTCTTCTGCTTTTCAGGGCTCATGTAATTACTTTGGACCCACCTGGATAACCCAGGACAACCTCCCTACTTTAAGGTCAGGTGATTAGTAAGCGTAATTACGTCTATAGAGTCCCTTTTACATGAAAAGGTGGTCAACATGACTAATTATCAGAGAAATGCACATCAAAACTACAGGGAGGCACCACCTCACACTGGTCAGAATGGCCATCACCAAGAAGTCTACAAATAATAAGTGCTGGAGAGGGTATGGAGAAAAGGGAATTCTCCTATACTGCTGGTGGGGGTGTAAATTGGTACAACCACTATGGAGAACAGTATGGAGGTTCCTTAAAAAGTTAAAAATAGAGCTACCATATGATCCAGCAATCCCACTCCTGGGCATATATCTGGAGAAAACCATAATCTGAAAAGATACGTGCATCCCTATGTTCATAGCAGCACTATTTACAATAGCCAAGACGTGAAATCAACCTAAATGTCCATCGACAGAGGAATAGATAAAAAAAGACGTGGTGCATATATACAATGGAATATTACTCAGACATTAAAAAAAAGAATGACATAATGCCATTTACAGCAATTTGGACCTAGAGATTATCATACTAATTGAAGTGAGTCAGACAAAGACAAATATATGATATCACTCATGTGGAACCTAATTTTAAAAAAATGATATAAATGAACTTATTTACAAAACAGAAAAAGACTTACAGATATTGAAAACAAACTTATCGTTACCAAAGGGGAAACGGTGGTGGGAAGGATAAATCAGGAGCTTGGGATGAACATACACACACTACTATATATAAGATAGATAACCAACAAGGACCTACTGTATAGCACAGGGGACTCTACTCAGTATCCTGTGATAACCTACATGAGAAAAGAATCTAAAAAAGAAGGAATATATGTATATGTATAACTGAATCACTTCGCTGTACACCTGAAACTAACACAACTCTACTCCAATACAATTAAAGTCCCTGTTGCCATGCAGTGTGACATTATAATGGAAGTCACGTTAGATGGTGGCAACTATGGGGGCCAACTCAATATTGAGATGATAAACCACCTGATAATAAAAGGGCAAAAGATCTGAACAGACATTTCACCACAGATGATATATGAATGGGACTAAGCACGTGAAAAGATACTTAACGTCTTTGTTGATGCAAAGCAAAAATCACTATATGATACCACTACACACCCAATTATCTTGTTAAAGTGAGAAAGATTGACAAGACCAAGTGTGGGCAAGTACTTGGAGAATGTGGAACACTCCTACAATTCTGGTGGTAATTCGGGTGGTATTGTTGCTATGTAAAAATAGTTTCAGTTTCTTATAAAGCTAAACACACACTTATCGTTTGACTTAAATTCTCACTCCTCAGTATTTATCCAAAAGAAACGAAAACATACGTCCACATAACGATTGGTCATCAAATGTTCACAGGAGGTTTATTCATAATAACCCCAAATTGAAACACACAAATGCCCATTAACAGGTACTAAGTGAAGAAGCCAGACACGAAAACTATGTACTGTATGATTTCATTTACACACATTTCTATAAAACTCAAAATCAAAGTGACAAAGAGTAATGGCTTCCTGGGTCTAGTAGTTGGGGGAAGAGATTGATTGTAAAAGGGCAGGGGGTCCTTTTTTGGGGTGATGGGATGTTCTATATCACGGTTGTCATGGTGGTTGCATAACTGCGTTCACTTGTCAAAACTCAAAAATTTCACTTAAAATTGGTGCCTTTTATTGCATGCAATTATACTGCAAAAAAGCTGATTTTTAAAAGCAACTTTCTGTCATTGCCATTAATGGAAAATCCGTGCTCCCTGCCAAATAGCAGGCAACCATAAAGAGAAATACGGATATTTTGAAAGTGTATGAAAAGAAAGACATCTCAATTTTGAAAACCTCTGCTCAGGGTCTCAAAGGCTACAAAGTGTTAGAGGGGACTGGGGTCTCATCTGAGGCACAGGGTTTTCTAAGTGCAAGTGGTTGTTGGCTGAATGAATTTCCTTGTAGTTATAGAACTCATGGCAGCTTGCTTCTTCAAGGCCAGCAGGAGAGCACCTCTCTGGCTTCAAATCTCTCCCTTTAGAGAAGTCCTAGGCTCTCTTTTAAAGGACTCATCTGATTAGGTCAGACCCACCTAGGGTCATCTCTCTTTTGAGTAATTCAGGTTCAACTGATTAGGGATCTTAATTACACCTGCAAAATGTCTTCATCTTTGCCATATCAACATAATCCTGGGAGTGAAATCCCATCTATTCACAAGTTCCACCCACACTGAAGGGTAGGATGTTATATACTAAGATGTGTACACACATTGGGGCAGAAATCTTGGGTGCCGTCTTAGAATTGTGCCTACCACATAGGCTCCAATAAATTTTGTAGAACGAATAAAACTCTCTCTTTTCTGCAAACCCTTTGTTTAAAAGGATTCTTTGCCAGGAACTCTTTACATCTTTCTTTCTTGATGCCATCTTTGCTTGTCAAAACCTCATTTATCTTTTGAGACCTGGCTCAGATTCCCTTGTCATTTATGGCTTTCTCATTGTCTCAGGCAGATAAAGACTTGGGTTCACCTTCCTCACCTTGAGTCCAGATGGTTTATTATTTGTTAGTATTATTATGTATAGACACGTACTTACACATGAATGGGATCATATGGGGCATGCTGCCTACGGTGGACACTTTCTTTCCTCCCCACTTTCCCTCACCTCTGCTATCTCCATCTCCAAAGATAATCTGTATTAAAAAACAAAATACATATCCTTCCATGTTTTCCTTTGCACTCATACAATCCCATAATCTTACAGAGTGCATCTCTTCCACACACACACAGATGATAAAGGGCATTTTGGGGGAGTGGGGAGTCATTGTTTTACATAAATGGTGTTACACACTTTTTGCATCTTGGTTTTCTTACTCAATAACTTGCAGAAACTTTCAAGTCCTCTCTATAGCTCCAATTAAAGTTAATTCTTTTCATGGCTCTGCAATATTCCACGGGATGGCTATATTTGCAAAGTACTCAGCTACTTCTCCAGAAAAGGGAATTTGTTTGCTTCTGGTTCTGTGCCATTTGAATAATGCTACAGGAAGTATTTCTGTACCTATTGGTACAAATAGGATGGATTTCCAGTAGCTCGAGAGCTTGGTGTATACATACAGTGTTTGTACTTTTAAAAAAATTTACTAAATATTGCCAGACTACCTTCGGAAAGGACTAATATTCCACGTTCCTACTAGAGTATGGGACAGTGCACTTCCCTCTATAGCCCAGCTAGCAATGAGATTTATAGCCCTCTAAAATTTTTGCTAGTCTTCTAAGTACAGTCATACAGCTGGATATGAAATGTCCTGACTGCTAGTGAATTCAAACATCTTTTCCTTATTCCTTTCTTTCCTTTACTGTTTTTCTTTTTTCTTCTCTCCTTTTAATATTGGGATTCGCTCTTCTGGAAAGAGCAAACGGTCTCTTTATATAACCTTTGCCCCTTTCTCTGATTAACTTAAGAGTGCTCTGTAGACTATAGAAATTAATCCTTTATTATTGGCTTTGCACATAATTTGAGACACATAGTTTATATGTAGACTGTTTATATAATACGATGTACAAAATTTATTATTCAAGGGAATTCCCTGGTGGTCCAGTGGTTAGGACTCCGCGTTTCCACTGCAGGGGACATGGGTTCGATCTATGGTCGGGGAACTAAGATCCTGTAAGATGCGTGGTGCAGCCACAAAAACAAAATGAACAAAGAAACAAAAATTTATTATTCAAATATGTCTTCTTCTTTTTTACCTTCCGGATTCCCATTCTTGATTTGTAAGTTCTCCTTTACAGATTCTATATTGTAACTTGCGTTATCCTAGCTTTTCTTTTAAGATTTTTTACTTTTCATAATGAAGTCTTTAACTCATTAGAATTTAACTTTATGTGAGGCATGAGATGGGATCCATTTAACTTTAATTCTCTTGCATGGGGGAAACCTGTTTTGCTGGCATCGTTTCTTAAACAGCTCAGCCTCCAAGGGATTCAAACTGTCCTCTTATGTTTCCTGGTAGTTTTGGGGGGGCTCAGCCAGAGAAGCAGCCCTGCCAGAGCCCTGAATTCTGTTTTCTCCACAGGATGGTAAGTCTTGGGTATGAACTTTTTTCTCTTTAACCAGCTTGAGTAAGCAGAGCGAACTGGAATGCTTCAGGTTGGTTTTTTTGTCCATTTCACATTAGTTGGCATCCACTATGTTCTAGGCTGAAGAACGAAGTCCATTCTATGTTCACTATTTTTTGGTGGAATAGGAGATAAGCATGGGAGGTCCTTGTCAACCAGGAAAGATATTCCCTTCAAGTGAATTTACTGAGGACAGGGACTCCAAAACTCAGAATAAATGAGGGGAAGGAGTGTGTGATTGAGACTTTAACTTCAAAAGTCAAATGGAAAGTTTTAAAGGAAGGATATTTTCTTACCCTTAACAAAACTGATGCTTTAATTGCAACCATCCACTGATACTTAGAACAGAGAATGAAGTACTGATTTGAGAGGTGCCGTTTTCCTGCAACTTTCCTGCATCTCACATCTCATGGTCAGTTTGAACAAAGGAAGTTCAGTTTTGCAAAATATTTCAGGGCTGATTGATTTCCCCAAAGGACTCTTAATTCTTTCATAGCACAAATAACTCTCTTTGAAAGCACTCATCGGCTGGTGCATTGTTAACTGGTCTGACTGCCCTGTTGCCATGTATCCGTGGCTTCACAAGCTGTTCTCACCCAGCACTCATGAAATTCATGAAAGGCTGCAGCCTTTGCAAATTTGCGTTTGCACTTTGAAATTGGTTCTTATTTACTTACATTATGTAGGAGGATGTTTTTGTGTCATCCTCAGAGACGCTGGCCTTTGAGGACATGGCTGTGGCTGATACAGGGGAGACATGCTGGTGTGAATTGGCGGGGGTGGACTAGAGATTTTATAAGCGGTCAGTTCATTAGTGGGCACTTTTGGACTGTGACGGCTTCGTTGCTCTATACAACTTTGTAATAACTCTGGGGACTCAGTTGATAACGATTTGGAAGACGAGGACCCTTTTACACAAAACAACTATAATCTATGAGAGGGGAGAGAAATACCAGGGGACTGCTCTGGTTGCTCGGAGAAAATATTTTATTTTCAGCTGGGAAACTCATTGGGCAGTGGTGATGGGGGATCCTAGGGGTGGGAAGAGCAGGCTAAACTGTCCTTGAAGGATGAGTTGGATTTGGACAGGCAGAGGTGCTGGGAGGGCATCCTAGCTAAAGGAAACAGTATAAGCAGATGGCGAGGAACGAGGGGACATGCCGCACCGCTGTGTGCTGTGCTCACCGTCCTGGGCTGTCACTCGATGGTGACTGTCTCCCTCTGTAGATCATGAGCCCCCGAAGCCTGGGTCTGTACCTGTCCTGCTGTCTGCTGCATCTCCAGGGACCTCAGCTGCGCCTGGCGCATAGTCGGTCCTCCTGACATATGTGCAGAAGGAATGAGTGAAGGCTCAGAGATCTGCCTCTTAGGCTGTAGAGCAGGAGACTGAGAATCCTTAAAAATCCCCAGTTCTAGACCGGATGATCTGACTCTCATCTTGCAGACCTTCCTCCCGTTGCTTTCGTGGCTGGTTCTGAGGCTGCTGCCATTTGTGGCCAAGTCCGCTTTGTCAACAGCAGCGGCGCTGCAGAGGGGCTCGGACCCGCTGATAAAAGCTCCTGTTCCAGCGGGCGCTTGGCTGATGCCCTGTGATGATGTCACAGCCACAGATCCTGATGGCAGCCGTGATGGTAACGGTCCCAGCTACCCCAGCCGTCTCGCTTGATGGGGTGACCAAGGGCCCACAGATTGCTCCTGAGTGCGCCTCTCTAGAGACCGATTATTCTGAAACCAGCCCGTCTGGTTTGATCCAGAGGAGAAAACAAATATATGTGTTTTTCTTTTTTCCTTTTGGCGGAGAAGTTGCAGTCACCTAGAAATCATTTCAAGGTCATCCAAATGCCTGAGGCCCGGCAGACATGGACTCTTGAGCCTCGTCTCCATCCTTGAAGGACAAGGTTCCATCTCTGCATCTCCAGCACCAGCACAGGGCCTGGCACGAGGCAGAGCTCAAAGCAGGGAGTGTCTGTTGACTGCCCAGGAGAGGTCAGACAGGAGCCGGCCCACTGGCCTGTAGGACCTCCCACAGAATGGGTGAGTGTGACTGTTTCCTGGTAGATTAAGGCTGAGATTTCTGCAGAGGGAGGCTGTGCCCAGCCCATCTCAGGGAGGGAGCCTCATAATGTCCGCTCATCTGTCATTGGGATGTCAGGTTTGAGTCCTTGGTTAAGGTGGTGTTCACCAGATGTCTCTGTTGTAAAGGATCCTTTTCCCATTTGTAATTGCTAAGTAACGTGATACCTTGGGATCCTGTGGCTATCCAAGGATGTCCCCAAATCTTTCCCCCAATGGTTTTGGGGTTCACTGATGGTCTGCACTAAGGTTGATTACACTGATAGCTGCAAATAATGACTTTCTACCTCTTTCAACCCTTGTACGTTTATTAGCTGGCCTTCCTGCATGAAGGAGAAGGGTCTCTTCTCCTAATCACTATTTTCAGATCACTATGGACTAGGATATTTTTTACTCCACGTATTCACATCCATTCCTATAATTGTTTTACGTGCAAATATTCCTAAATTTGGCCACCAGTGGGAGTGTTACCCAGCAAGGGCTCACTGCCAGACACACATGGAAGCCAGTACTATGGCACTGGCTTTTGAGAAAGGAAAGAGCTTTATTGCTTGTTCAACCAGCAAGGAGATAGGAGGCAAGGCTCAATTCTGTCTCTCTGACTCAGGGTGAAATTTAAGGGGTTAGGGGAATTTCAAATTGGAAGGCGATTGGCTGGTCTTAAATCAGTCCATGTAAATTACTTGTGCTGCTGGAAGCTAGATTTTCCTCATTGAAGGATTTCTTGCTTCCTAATGGGCTCTGGTGGCAACATTTCTTTTGAGTTTTGCAGACTGAAGATTCTTGGTTTGGGGGTCATCCTGGAGACATGGATTCCTGTGTTATATGTGCACAGTGCTGTCTCTGTAAAATCACTCAGAATTTGATTAATCAACCTATTTAAGGAGACAAAACCAGTTTAAGCTGGTCAATGTTTTATGAGCCGTTTCCATTCCTTTTTCTTTGTATATTCCTCAATCTTGAGGGAAATAAGGGCTATGACTTCTCTAGCTGCTTCCTGCTAATTAGAGGCGTGGATTTTTTAAAAAGAATACATTTATTTTATTTATTTTTGGCTGCGTTGGGTCTTCATTGCTGTGCACGGGCTTTCTCTACTTGTGGTGAGCAGGCGTACTCTTTGTTGCGGTATGTCAGCTTCTCATTGTGGTGGCTTAGGCTCTAGGCACTTGGGCTTCAGTAATTGTGGCACGCAGGCTTCAGTAGTTGTGGCTCGCAGGCTCTAGAGCACAGGCTCAGTAGTTGTGGTGCATGGGCTTAGTTGCTCCACGGCATGTGGAATCTTCCCGGACCAGGGCTCGAACCCATGTCCCCTGCATTGGCAGGCGGATTCTTAACCACTGTGCCACCAGGGAAGTCCTGGAGGTGTGGCTTTTTATAAGAGAAATGAAGTTGTTTTGCACTTAATTGTAAATATTTGTGAGTCCCACCCTGAACTCTTAAGTCTTGGGCAATCATCATGCAAGTGGGGGAACGCTTTTTAAATCTAGGAGACAGCCAAGTACAAGATTTGATGAGTAGAGGTTTAACACAAGATACACAGAACTATGATGCCTAATTATAACAGTCCTTCAAAAACAGACCTTATTCCTTTGGGAATCCATGCAAACATGTCACAATAATTCTTTTAGAATATGATCATTCGAGACTGCACTAGTACTTACTCTTAAGGTAGGGTCTCCTATATAACATTTCATAAGGGCTTAATTAGAGTTTGTTTCTAGGAGTTGCTCTTACTCTAATCAGGGCAACTGGTAAGACCTTATCCCAAGTTAAGCTGGTTTCTTGACATTTAGGCAACTGTCTTTAAGATATGATCCATCCGGGCTTCCCTGGTGGTGCAGTGGTTGAGAGTCTGCCTGACGATGCAGGGGACATGGGTTCGTGCCCTGGTCTGGGAAGATCCCTTACATGCCGCGGAGCAGCTGAGCCCGTGAGCCATGGCCGCTGAGCCTGCGCATCCGGAGCCTGTGCTCTGCAACGGGAGAGGCCACAACAGTGAGAAGCCCGCGTACAGCAAAAAAAAAAAAAAAAAGATATGATCCATCTTTTCAGTCTTTCCCATAGACTGAGGTCTCCATGATGCATGTCACTTCCATTATATTCTGAGGGTCCCTAACACCCCTTGAGTACCTTGGCCACAAATGCTCCTCTGTCACTTTGAATTGAAGGAGACAACCCAAAACAAGGGATGATTTCTCTTAGTAAGGCCTCTGTTCCCTTGGAAGCCTTCTCCGTCCAGCATGGAAAAGCTTTGACTCATCCTGCAAAGATGGCCACAAATGCAAGCAGATATCTAGCTTCCTGTGGCTCTTGGTGTAACAGTAAAGTCTATTTACCAATCTCCTGTTTTTTTCCCTCGGGTTTACACCGCTTTGATCCTTGGGGGTGGCCCAGTTTTAGGATTGTCTCTATTTTGTACCACCTTTTGGATGGTCCTTTGCATTTGTGGGCCAGCAATAAACTTTTGTAGCCAGTGTAAGGTTGCATCCCTCCCAAAACGGTTCCTTGATACAGATGAGTAGGAATTCTTTCCACTAAATGCTTGAGTATAAGCACTTGTCCCGGTTTATTATACATCTTATATATCCAGTCTTCTTTGGCTGTTTGGTACTGATCACCACTGAAGCTGACAGTCAGCATGAACCCCCAGCCGTCTGCTGTGTGTAGAGTACACTTCTGAATACTGAGGCTTAAACGGGGATAGGTCCACACTTGGGATGAAAGCTAGGGCGTTAGGATCTAGGTTTTGGTTCTGGCCACCTGCTTTGCAGTCTGATCAGCCAATTTCCTTTAGCTATATAACTGTCAGTCTTCAGGTGGCTTGGGCAATGTACCATAGCTACTTCCTCTGGCATTATAACAGTCTAATAAGGTTAGTTATCTCCTCTGCGTGTTTTTCTTTCCTTCCCGATATCAGATGTCTTTCCCTACGGTCCCGTGAGCATACACGGCAGAGAAGGCATACTTAGCAGCGGTATAAACGATCACCTTTTTCTCAGCTCCAAGGTGCAGGGCTCTTGTGAGGGCTCTGCGCTCTGCCTTGTGGGCAGATGTAACTGGAGGAAGGGCTTCTGCTTCTAGAACGTCCTGATGAGTTACTATTGCATCCCTGGCCTTAGAGTCCCCAATCCATGAAGCTGCTCCCTTTCATAAACATTTCCATATCTAGATTTTCTAAAGGTTGATCAGTCAGGTCAGGTCTGCTAGACTAGACTCCAATTCTTTGCCTTTTTGATTATATTGAACGCCTTATGGCATGTTGCCATCCAGCTTGATGGCTCACTGTCATTTTCTTTAAGGGCCTCCCGTAGTGGTTTAGCCACGAGTCCAAAGTCAGGAATCCAAATACAAGACCCAGCCATTCCTATGAATCCTCGCAATGGCTTCTGGTGGTGGGTACAGTCACCCTAGCTAATGCTTCCTTTTGATCCCCCAGTAAGTTTGTCCTCTTGATAACCCCAATCCTGGGTACTTTACATTTGGTTGAGAAATGTGTGCTTTTTCCCTTGGAGACTTTATACTCCTGGTCTGCCAGAAACTTTAAAGTGAGCATTATGTTTTGGTCTGAAGCTTCCTCAGTTTTACTAGCAGTTAGTTTGTCAGAGTTCGACTCCCTCATTTAAGTGGAGATCACTTTAGTCCTTGACTAAGGCTTCCCCTGAAGATGAAGAGGGCATTCTTAAATCCTTGTGGGAGTCCCATCCAAAAAGATTGTTTTATATTAGTCTCTGGACCGTTCCATTCAAAGACAAACAGTTCCTGAGACTCAGGGCTTAAGGGTTTACAGTAAAAGGTATCTTTTAAGTCCAGAACTATACACCAGCAAAAGTTTCCAGATAAAGCTGTAAGCGAAGAGTAGGGATTTGGTACCCCTGGATGTATATCTTCTACAATCTGGCTAATGGCTCTCAAATCCTGTGTACAACGATTATCTCCAGTCCGGGATTTTGTACGGGCAGGACTGGAATGTTACATGGGGATTGACAAGATTGGATTAACTGGCATTTAAGAAATGTGGTTAGCAGAGGCTTTATCCCTTTCTTTACATGCCTCTTTAAAGGCTATTGCTTTAAATTTGGAGCTTTGGTGCCTGGATAGAGTTTTACCACTGTTGGGTCAGTCAGCTGTCTTGGTCCTTCCTGGCCTCTGTGCTTACCTTTTCTAGAATTTTAGGGGCTTGTGGTTGAGGCTCATCTCCCGACTGTAATAGCACAGCTCAGAGAGCATAGGCTTGATCCGGGAGTACTTTAATGCCTACTTTTCCCTGGTGAGAAAGTCATTTAGTTTTGTTAGACATTACCCCAATAAAGAAATAGGGCATTCAGGCACATATAGAAAGCTGTGCTTTAAATGTTTTTTTTTTCAGTTATATAAATTCAGAGGTAGAAAAGCGGGAGTGCACACATACACATCCCCTGGGTTGACCTTGACCATCTAGATCTGCAGGCGTTGGTCTCAAAAGATATTACCCTGCTTGAGGCAGAGGGCTCCCTGGGTTAAATTGAGTACCCCAGCCAGTATGGGGAGGGGAGACGGGTTCCTTTTGACTGTCTCGTAAGGAAGGGCTCAGGGCTCGGGCTGGACCTGTGGCCTGAGGAGGGTTGTTGGACACCTCAGCTACCCACAGGGCTCCCCCTTCACACGGTAGGGGGACCGCAGGAGGCACCCAAGGAGGAGGCAGGTGTAATAAGTTGAGATCATTAGGCTCTGACTCAGGCAAGACAGGCTCTTTCTGAGGGTCTTCCCCCTGAACCATAGGTCTACATGCCTCCTGCAAATCCTCATTCTGATGAACAGCCAGTTTCATTTTGCTGCTGAAAAACATACAAAATAATTTACACAAGTTGAGGTCGAATGTTGTAAGCCCACTACTTGTACCTGCCTTCTCTCTCTCTCTTTTTTTTTTTTTTGCGGTACGCGGGCCTCTCACTGCTGTGGCTTCTCCCGCTGCGGAGCACAGGCTCCGGACGCGCAGGCTCGGCGGCCATGGCTCACGGGCCCAGCCGCTCCGCGGCATGTGGGATCTTCCCGGACTGGGGCACGAACCCGTGTCCCCTGCATCGGCAGGTGGACCTTAACCACTGCGCCACCAGGGAAGCCCCCCTGCCTTCTCTTGATCTTAGAAGAGGGATAGCCACAGGGCAAGGCAGAGCTGGTGGTAGGACAGCCAGGAGGTCTCTCTGTGGGCGTCCATCCTCAGAAGAAAAACACACCCTTAGTGGAGTCTGAGCTTTGCAGTTGGATGAGTGGGTTTCCTGCACTGCAGCGCTCAAGAGAATTTACTTCTTGGCCAGCAAAACCACGGAAGAGCCTGAACAGCCGCCTTTAGCAAGGGCCTCTTCCTCGCCTTCATGAATTGGGCCCAATGTCAACCAGCAGTCTTACCAGAAACTCACTGTCCATGTGATGCAGCAAAGTTGGCGTCACCTGGAAAACCCTTGAATTCATGGGAGCTGAAGGAAAGCACCAGGGTTTGCCAATCTATGTCTCAGAGCACACTTTATTCCCTTATAGGAAGCACCCGGGCTTCCGCCTCAAGTGCTTTCCACCTTGGCGCTGGTTCTGAGGGGTAAGCTGGCCACTCTGAGAATGGAGGTTTGGAGAAAGCATGAGCTAGCAACCCCTAGGTCAAAGGCTTAGTCAGGATCCTAGGTTTCAAACCCAAGAGCTGAGAACAGTCTATGGATTGCAGGTCTCTAGAACATGGCCTTCCCTTACTCCCCCCAAATGCAGGGAGAAATCAAACAGCCTCAAGAGGTGTGAGAGCAAGAACCTTAGGATTTTGGAACCAATTCCATCTCCTAGTTAGGTTTCTGGAAAGAAGCAAGCAAATGTAGTAGCAACTATTCACAACTTGGCTGTACGAATTCCCTGGAGGAGCCGCAAGGAGAATGGACAGTCTCCAAGAAGACCAGCCTGGGTCTGAGGATTCACTTAGGGAACACTGAGAAGCTTTCCATTAGAGGTGGTTGTCGAGAACCATGGCCTGAAAATCACACATGTTGGGCTTCCCTGGTGGCGCAGTGGTTGAGAGTTCGCCTGCCGATGCAGGGGACACCGGTTCGTGCCCCGGTCCGGGAAGACCCCACGTGCCGCGGAACGGCTGGGCCCGTGAGCCATGGCCGCTGAGCCTGCGCGTCTGGAGCCTGTGCTCCGCAGCGGGAGAGGCCACAGCAGTGAGAGGCCCGCGTACCGCAAAAAAAAAAAAAAATCACACATGTTACCCAACTGCCAAGCAATCTATCCCAGCAGTCCCAAGACTGTAGCCAACGTGGTCAGAGGTTCCTAACAGTTTCCCCCATGTACTTAAGGCAGGCTTGATTATTGCAGAGGGGCCTATGAGAGTCCCGACTGTCTCACTCGCCACCTGGAAAAACTTACCTCAAGAGGAGGAGGGTAGAAGAGGTGACTGCATCACCTTGGAAAATAAAGTGAGGAGCCTTAGACTCAGATGAGCCTGAGAGAGGAATTCAAGAGTATAGAGGTTGAAATACCCAAACCTTCACTTCCTTTCTGAGCAAGTTGATCTTCTTTAATCAATTTGGTCCTCCTGGTAGAGGACCAAAACATTTGCCTCCCCAGCAGAGATCACAGACAAGCTCATCTAGATGCCTGGGCAATTTCCAGGCAGAATATACTCATAGAGCCCAAGGCCTTTAGCACGACCAATGTGTGTGTCCCTCTTGGCAAAATTTCCTCTTTTATATATATACACACACACACACCTAAAAGCAGTTCAAGGCTAACTCCCTGCCAGTTTGGCTCATATAAAAGAGGGTTAAAATTCTCAGTGAGGAAAACCCAAAATGTGTCCAATTGTATAAAGGATCTTCCCTTGCAAGAAATGGGGAGAAAAATCAATTCTGTCCCCTTTCTCCTTTTTTGCAAAAGAAATTTAATTGGAAAATAGTATTATAACTCCAAGACCCATTTTCAGGCCATTTTCCCTCAAACTCCAGCTGACATTGGGACTAGGCAGTGTTATAAAAGAACCATTTTCTTTTTCATAACTCCAGTATACCATATAGAGTAGGAGGTCACATAAAACACCAAGAACTTAATATGTTAAGATTTACAAAATAAAAGCACGTAGCTAGAACCACCATATTGTTATCAGCAAGGACAGGTACAAACAGAACCAAGCACAAGTTTGCTGATAGAGTCCTATATCCGAATGATGGTTAGATACTGCCTGCATTAGAAACATAATCTCCATCTTCAAAATACTTTGACCTTCTCAGGCCACTTTCTAGATGTATAACAATTAAGGGCTATTTTCAGCAAGTCCGCTGAAATTCTTACCAAGTTTTCTTTGCATTTTGGAAGACTTTTGCCTTGCTTTACAATTGCCTAAATGTAGGCCAAGTTTGACTACCATATTCCTTATTTAAACTGCAAGTAATTACATAAAATCTGTCCTGTTACTGCCTTAATTACAACCTTCTTAAATACCTGTTCATCTAATAACATTGCCCCACCTGTGTTGTTTCTCTCTAATCTCTGCCTTTCGTTAAATCACTCTAAAGACGCACAGCTGTGCTTTTTAATCTGTGCTGACCACCCATTTGGAAATAGAGGATTTCTCCTAGCTCCCATTTCACTGATTCTACTCCTTCTATTTCCCATTTATTTATTTTTTAAAATGTTTTTTTTATTGTGGTAAAAGTCACATAATATAAAACATACTATTTTAACCATATTTATCTGTACAGTTTGGTGGCACTAAGTACATTCATATTATTGTGCCACTCTCACCATCATCCGTCTCCCGAATTTTTCAGCTTCCTGAACTGAAACTCTGTCCCCATTAAACACTGACTCCCCATTCCCCCTCCCCACCCCCTGGCCCCTGGCATCTACCGATGTACTTTCTGACTCTATAAATTTGACTATTCTCGGTACCTGGTGTAAGTGGAATCAAACAGTATTTGTCTGCACCTAATGTATATTGTAATGCATTTTTTTTTTTTTTTTTTTTGCCGTACGCGGGCCTCTCACTGCTGTGGCCTCTCCCGTTGCGGAGCACAGGCTCCGGACGCGCAGGCTCAGCGGCCATGGCTCACGGGCTCAGCTGCTCCGCGGCATGTGGGATCTTCCCAGACCGGGGCACGAACCCATGTCCCCTGCATCGGCAGGCGGACTCTCAACCACTGTGCCACCAGGGAAGCCCAATGTGCCTACTCTATTCCTTAGATTGACTGGTACAATCACATTTTTCTTCCTTTTTTCCTCTTTCTGTTAAAGTAGCAGGTGTACTGTTGACATTCCCCATTTTGGAAAGTTTTTCTCCCAGGATGACCAGAGCAAAATGACACAAAGCAGATTCAATAAAGTTTTGCTGCTGTCATCCAATAGTTAACCACAATTAGCCAATTCCTACCAAATAAAACAATCAGACATAGATAACCTAGACAAAGACCCCAAAGGCCTGGGACTCTAACCCAGGGTTTGAATATCTCAGCAGCTAAACCCTTCATATAGTCTCTTTGGGGTGGGCCTACTGACCCAAGATCCTAGCCTTGGGAATCCAACCCAAAGTTTTGACCTCTAAGTTGAACAAAATCTCCCCAGGGTGGGCCTCTAACCCACAATCCTGATGAGGTTATTAAATAACTTAGGCACAGGCACATTTTAACAAGGTTACTCACCCAAAAGACCTTTGAAGCAGGAGCTGTTTCTTCTCTCAAAATTGAAAGTAGCACCAAGGAGCCTGGAGTACTGTGGAGGCGGGGGAAGCAGGAACCCAAAAGCCAGCCCTCGAGACAAATTCAGTCTGATTGACCACTCAGGGTTGGTGATGAGGGCGTACACTCTGCTGGGGACTACAGTGCCTTGGGCAGGTAGTCACAAGACCTGCCAAAATTGTTGGCAAAATTGTTACCGAGTGACAGCTTGCTGCCCGACACACATAGGACCAGTACTGTGGCACCAGCTTTTGGGAAAATAAAGTTTTTTCTATGAGATTGACTGGCAAGGAAACGGAACAGAAAGCTCTCAAATATCTCTGTGATCCTGGGTTCAGGGGGAAAGTTAAAGGTTTAGGGGAATTTCAAACTTGGAAGCTGATTCGCTAGTCTTGAATCAATCTGTATAAGCTACTCATGCTGCTGGAAGCCAGATTTTCCTTATTGAAGGGCTTCTTACTTTGTAAATGGCTCAGGTGGCAACATTTCTATTCTTTGAGTTCTGTAGACTGAAGATTCTTGGTTCTGAGGTCATCCTGGAGATGTGGGTTCCTATCTTGCACATGCGCAGTGCTGTCTCTGTAAAATAACTCAAGGTTTGATGACTCAATCAACCTACTTAAGGAGGCAAAACCAGTTTAAGCTGGTCCATGTTTTATGCACTGTTTCAGGAGCCCCTTTATTCCAGCTTCTGTTTCCTTGATTGATCCCCATCCTCCTTTGAGTACTTCCCAGCTTTCTGGTACAAGACAAAAATCTTTAAAAAATGTCAAAATCATGAAAAACAAGAAAGGAGGGTTCATTGTTCTAGGAGATGAGTCATGACTACCAAAGGCAAGGTACGATTGTTTATAGGATTACAGAATTAAGGGAAAAAACTCTAAACTTGGACTGTATATTAAACTATATTTCTGCATCAACATTAAATATTATGAGGGTAAAAATGATAAGATATTTTGCAGGAGATCATTTTTTTAATGGCATCTACACTAAAGTGTTTGGGCATGAAATACCGTGTTGTTTGTACCATACTCTCAAATGATTTAGGCAAAAATAAAAAGGAAAAAAAATCCAGACACATATTATAAATAATACACACAGAGACTGAAGGAAGCATGGCACAAACCAGCTGGTGACTGAGATAAAGAGGGTATGATATGTGGGTGTTCATTGTGCTACTCTTTACACTTTTCTGGAGCTGTAACATCTTTCAGAATAATAAGTTGGGGAAAATAAAATAAAACAAATCAGACAGAGAACAGGAATTGTGGTTGGGGGGGACAAGCCTGTGACCCTCTGCCTGCCCTGTAAAAATAGCTCCTATCGCAGCTGCCTCTGCGTGACATGAGGAATCACACACCATTTGCTTTTACCAACCAAAGGATAGGTCTAGACAGATCTGAAGAGCAATTGTTTCCCTATCATTCAGGAGAAGGATAATAAGGCAAAGAGGGAGAGAGGGAAGGAAAAAAAAGGATGGAATGAAGGAGAGATGGAAGGAGGGCAGGAATTTATTGATCAACACATCTGAGGCAGGCCCTGCGATAGATCCGTCTACATCATTCATCTGCTTCTAACAATAACCTTTAAAAGACCAGAAAATCGAGGCTTAGAGAAGTCAAAAACCTGTCCCTTGGCCGCAGAATAAAAACTGGTCATCTCAGATGATGTCCAGTAAAGAAATACGATTAGACCAATTAGTCATAAGAAGAGAGGGCCAAAAGTTATATGAGCATAGAGATTTCTAAAATCCTGACCATGGTTTATTGTTTTTTAAAAGAAAGCTTTGTAGCAGGAAGAATTGTGTCCTTTAGGCTAAAACATCGGTAAGGACACCTGGACCTCTCACCTAGGCTAAACCTCGGGCCCAGAGGGCAAGTCCAGGAAAACAAAGAGGCTTCCTTCCCCGTTTGAAAAGCTCCTAAGACTGTTAGGATGCATACAGGTTTCCGCCTTCTACTGTATTACAATGTAGTGGCTGGTGCATGAGAATTAGGATGTTTTGTTTGGGGTGAACGGTGGGGATATGCTCCACCTTTCCCCGGCCCCACCCCCGCCCCCGCTCCAGGCCACCCGCAGCTGCAGAAGGAAAGGACATGCTCCATAGCGTAACCAGCCTCCCGTGAAGACACTCTCTGATTGCGCTACGGGAGAGAGAGAAGCAAATTAGCCAATTATGGCAGCTCCACTAACGGCTCCATATTCAGGCAATTCGCTGTCTGCTTCCCACATGGACAAAGAGACTAAGAAAGGGATCAAATCAACATCCCAGAAAGAAAAAATATGTTCGATGAATGAATTAAAACGGAAGATCTCTTGATTATTGAAGGCGATTCTCACTCCGAAGTCAAAAGCCTGCAGCACCTTCCCAAAACAAAGTTCCTGTCACTCCTTCAGGAATATATTTATTCAGGGCCTAAGACGTGTCAAGTGTGACATGAACAAACTGGAGCAAGGAGAACAAGGAGGCTCTTGATCAAACAGTCAAACAGATGTGGCAGATCTGACCCCTCTGTCCATACCTCCTGGGGTCTGGGGTCTCTTGAGATCCAGGTAACAGTCTGGGAAGGCAGTGGTTGCCGTGTGTGAAAGCAGACTGAGCAGGTAGAGCCAGTTTGCTGGTAGTTGAAGCCAGCAAGTTGAAGGTGGTGGGTCTGACTGTATTTTATTATGTATTTATTTGTGGTACGCGGGCCTCTCACTGTTGTGGCCTCTCCCGTTGCGGAGCACAGGCTCCGGACGCGCAGGCTCAGCGGCCATGGCTCACAGGCCCAGCCGCTCTGCGGCATGTAGGATCTTCCCGGACCGGGGCACGAACCCGCGTCCCCTGCACCGGCAGGCAGACTCTCAACCACTGCGCCACCAGGGAAGCCCCTGACTGTATTTTAGATGCTCCTTTCTGAGGTTACATCATCCTGAGGGACTCCTGTCCTCCTCTCCCCCCCCACCCCCCCATTGCGGTCCTGGACTGGGTGGAGTGACTGACCACTGGCCACCGTGGGGATCAGAAGAGGTGGGTCCTCAGGGTAGGATGAATAGTACATGGAGCTGGACTCTCGTCTTCTTTTTGTGTGTGCTTGACCCTCAAGGATAGGCCTATTTATTACAAACTGTAACACCCCTTTCCTTGTCTGATAGGTGAATTCAACTAGAGTCATGGGTCTGAGATCTTAGAACCACCCAGCGTCTGATTGCCCCCGAGGCAAATAATTTCAGCACCCAGGACAGCTCCTGGCACATAGTGAGCCCTCAAGGCACATCCGTGTAAAGAATGAATTTTTGTCCTAGAACAAAGACCCAGGGGGCTGTTAGTGGATGGAGGGAAGAGGAGGAGAAGTGGTCTTAGTACAGTGGGTTCCGGGCTCATGACCCACTTTTAGTGAAGTGGGTCTGCACGGGGGAGCCCCTGGGAGGGGGGGCCCAAATTTGATAACAGGGATTTCCACCCAAAAGTCAGGGCTGTACATGAGATGAGACTGCAGTGGTATGTTTGTAAACTGGTGCTTTAGGAAAAAAAAAACCCTGGTTTGCTGATTTCCATGGTGTCTATTCTCTTACCATGGCTGATTCCAAGCTATCAGCTAGTAAAATTCCTGTACATTTCACAGTTGGCTCTCAGAGCTGTCTGTCCTCTGCTCACCACTGAATATGAGTGATCAGGCGGGTCCCCACTAGGGGGTCTCACAGCAGAGATGGGGGGCACCGTGGGGCTGTGGGTGAGCTTGTATATATCGGCACACAACAGGGGGTGTTCCTTCAAGGAATCACCCACAAAGTCACAAACAATGAGGATCTGGCAGATTCAGGCCAATTAACACTGGAGAAGAGAAACCAGCAGGGATGAGGATGAAGCAGGCTCTTCAAGAGAGAATGAGGGCTGAGAGGGTTGGGAGAGACCCCTGGGGAGGCTCCAGAAGCCCTTGAGTCTTTTTGAAAATGAGGCTCCTTTGATCAGGCTGCAAAAGCCAAGCCTGGAGGGAAGGATGTCAACCGTGCTACAGTTTTATCAGAAAAACGATGTAAAAAATTTGTGCTTGATTCATTCTTTGATTACTCTGAGAATTAAGGCACATTTTCCACTATCACCTACAAGTTGTTAAATATGAGATAAAAACTTATTTGTCATCGGATTTAGTTTCATTTTTTCTAGACAAGGCCTTTAGTTCAGAAGAGGTGGTTGAGAGCAGGAACTCTGACAGTGCCAATTACTAGCTGGGCAGCCTTCCTGTGCCTCAGTATCCTTACCTGTAAATGGGGATAATAGCACCAGTATCCATGGTACGGAAGATTGAGCAATTCAACACGTGTAGGTTACTGAGAATAGCGCTTGGCTGAAAGTAAATCCCAGATACATATTTGTTAAATTACAAAACATTTGCTATGAAGCTTTGATACCTAATTTAATTGGATTTGCCTCAAATGGCTTTTTATCTGTTTGGATTGTCCTCAGCTAATAAAGACCTCATGTCATTACATGTGGTCTTTGTGGGGGAGGAAAGGCACTGTGGTGTCATGAGAGGAGCTTCGGGGGAACTGACCTGGTCCCTGGGCCAGGATGTGGGGATAATGACAGACACAGAAGAATCCCTCAAGGAGGTGACATTTCATCTGAGACATGACAGGTGAGCTGCAGGTAACTAGGTGAGGAATTGGGGTGGGGGTGGGGAAACATTCCAGGAGGAGGGAACAGCATGTGCAAAGGCCCCGAGGTGCTGGGAGCCTGGTACGTCCAAGGCCGGGACCCAGTGAACACAGAGGTGAGTGGTGGGAGGTGGGACTGGTGAGGGGCAGGGGCCTGGGAGTTTGGGCTCCATCCTAAGGGCTGTGGGCAGCTTCTGGAAGGTTTGAAACAGGGGTGTGACTGGGGTCAGATTTGCCTCTTTGGATGTTTCTAGTTATAATGGGAAGGTCTCCTTGTCTATGGCTGTTCTTTCCCACCTCATTCCCCACCACAGCCAGCTTCATAGCTCAGAACCTGGGTGGGATGGCAGACCTCAGTTTTAGGACCTTGGTCACAACTCAGGAGAAAATCAGAGAGATGGTCAGGAAATATGCAGAAAGGAGCTCTGACGTGGCCAGCAGGGATCTCAGAGTCAGTCAGCAATGTATCTTGTTCTGGGACTGAGCCTGATGCAGGGCTTTGAGGAGAAGCCTCAGGACCACCTGGAATCACAGGGACCATGGTTGGGGGGACCGGCGAAAGGGTCAGCATGGAAGCCCCCCGCTTTGGGAGTGTCGGCTGGTGAGCACCAGCTGGCCGGGAGGTTTAGATCCCACTAAACTGCAGGTCTGCGTGGGGAGCGGGGAGACACAGGTGCATCTCTGTGCAAATACCTTCAGTGCCCATGCTTTACATCCCTGCAAAGTGTAAAATTATTAAAATTCCTTGAGCGGATAAACCCAAGCCTCTCTGTTTCATCTGTGCTTATTGTGGTCTGGATTAACTATTTCATCAATTAACACAAGTAGCATTTGGAGTAAAAAAATAGAGAATTAACTAAAAATAGGTGAAGCAGTGGAATTCCATCACAAGGACGTTTATGAATAATTAATGGGCCGACGCAGGGCTGTTTGTCAGCGACACCCTCCCCCTCAGCCTGTCGCTTTTCCCTTCGTGGCACAGGCAAGACTTTGTTTTCTAGCATGAAGAGTCTCTTAATTAAATCTCATTTGTCAAGAAGGCGAGATGTATTTGTGTTTCCTCCGGCTCCCATTGTTATAAACTTTGCAATGTTTTTTCTGAAAAATGCTCCTTTTCGGCTTGAAAGAGCTGAGTTGTTGCTTTTTCTCTCTTCCACTGTAAAGAGGAAGTGCTACAAGTTCTTTGTCAGGTAATCAGTTATCCTCCTTAAAGGATCCCTGAAGTCATCATCTGAAAATTACAGCTTCTGGAAAATAATAAAACGCCCACTTTAACATATTGTCACGTCAGAGTGATTTTGCCTCCCCCTCAGGGTCATAAAGCCTGTCAATTATGTTAATAACCTCTGGCTCTAGACGTGGTCACTTCTGCCTGTCACTTCTGGGGTTTCGATGTTGATGCTGTATCTCTCTTAGCTTCTCAGAAGCCCTGTAATGATGCCCCAATTGGTAACGCATCCTTCTCTTTCTCCGTCTCACTCTAGTTGCTCTAATTTATGTCTCTCGACAGTACTCCCACCATGTGTGTCATCTGCACCTCTGTGTGGAGTACGAGGGTCTCAAGTTCAAGGTCCCTGGCGGGTAAACAACAATCAAAACAATTTCAAGTTCACGGACATCCTCTGCAATCAACATCAACTGTTCCATCAAGAAAACAGGACCTGGAATTGTTGGTGAGTAGCAGGTCATTCATGAGCTTGTCAGCATGATCCACGGCCCCTGATCTGTATCAATATGAAATAAGAACGCATATAAGAGGTGTCAGGAAAACATGGCACGTGCCCCCCCCCTCCCATTTGATATCGGTTCATTCATGTATGAAACTGAGTCTTTGTGATGGTGAAGCATTAAGGATCCTGTGTGGTCAGATTAATATCATGGAACCAGAGAGCAGAAGCAGGTTATTAAATGTCCCCTACTTTGCCTTCCTTCCAATGAGCAGAAGAAAACAAACAGAAGGCTTAGATGCAAATGTGGATTTACGTCCAAGGATTCATGAAAGCAGCATAGACTGAGAAAGGGAAAGCAGGGTAGATGCCCCAGATAATTCAGGCCGCTGCTTCACAGTAGGAATGAGGACGCACAGCGTTAAATTGTTGTTATTTATTTATTTATTTTTGCGGTACGCAGGCCGTTGTGCCCTCTCACTGTTGTGGCCTCTCCCGTTGCGGAGCACAGGCTCCGGACGCGCAGGCTCAGCGGCCATGGCTCACGGGCCCAGCCGCTCCGCGGCATGTGGGATCTTCCCGGACCGGGGCATGAGCCCATGTCCCCTGCATCGGCAGGCGGACTCTCAACCACTGCGCCACCAGGGAAGCCCCGAGACGGTAGCTTTTTAATTTTCTAAATGATAAATCGTTTTTACTATGAAAGTGATAAATATTCATTGTAAAAAGAAATAACCCCGCGAGTACAGCCTTGTAGCATTTCAGTTGGAGTCAAGAGTCCCGAGAGCTGCCTTTTCCATAAAGGTCCACCATGTGTCCCCTGCCCCCCGGTGTCCCTATAGGGGAAGCTCACATGAGCCCGGCACCCAAGGCTCACTGTGGTCCTGTCCCAAGTGGCACGTGGGGGACAGGGATCATTTCTGGCTGCCCACAATTGAATCCCCTCGCTGAAGCTCCAATCGTCCTTTTGGGAATCACTCCTCCCCCAGGTAGGAGGGGTGCGGGGTAGCCCCTGGTGACACGTCCCATCACGAAAGCTGAGGGTCGAGGTCCTCCCTCTCCACCCGGCTTTCCTGAGGGGTGGGCGCTGGTCTAAGTCTGGCCCCTACACGCTCTTTCCTGAACTGTTTTGAGCAAGTGAAGGACAGAAGAGGGATTGGAGGGAGGTCACTTTCCCAGGCAGCGTCCTGATCAGCCCATTCCGGTGCGAGGTGCTCCTTCTTAGCCCCACGGATTCCTGTGGTTTCTGCCCGGTCCTCTGCATCTCTTCTAGTCTATGGGGCTCAAGATCCTGCAGGGAAAGCCCACTGTGGTCA
This sequence comes from Monodon monoceros, assembly GCF_005190385.1. NCBI lineage: Eukaryota > Metazoa > Chordata > Mammalia > Artiodactyla > Monodontidae > Monodon > Monodon monoceros. The sequence continues at coordinate 37,206 of NW_021699798.1, forward strand.
CGTCACCCACGTGGGTCTCTACAGCTCCCAGCCAAGAGCCTTGACTGCCCCATGGCCCGTCTGGCCATCCAGGTGAGAACACTCTCGCCACCCACCCTCCTGCTGCCAGAAGAAACGGTAACCCTCCGGTGCCACCTCTTACCAGCATCCTTCCATTGAAACTCTGAGATCTTGTCTCCATGGGAGAAAACAAGGGGACTTGTTGAGGTAACTTCTGGTGGAGCAGGGCAGACATCCAGTCAGACCAGCTGGACCTAAGGCAGGGGATGCATTGCCTGGACACAGGCCATCTGCAGGAAGAGGGAAGCAGGAGGTGGGGCCCAGGCTCAGGAGGGCAGGACCGAGTCCTTGCAGGCCATCAGGATACCATGTGGCCCCTCTGTCCCTTGCCCTGGAGCTGCACATCCTCTCTGGTCATCCACTTCATTACTCTTCTTTCTGTCCCTCTGAGGACATGGCTGGAAATGGTGGTCCCATGGTAACCTAATGTATGTCTCCTTAGTTCAGTGACCTCAAGCAGATTCTGACTGGTCCTGACCAGGTCAGGAGCTCTGCCCTCATCCAGTCAGCCCTGGCCAGGAGTTTGGGTCAAGCGTGGCTGTTGGAGGTGACCCCTGTGAATGTGTGGAGAAGGATGCCAGGGCTGGGCATGTGCCTCAAAGCCTGGTCACCTCAGAGCCCTAAGGTGTGTGCCAGTCTTGGGGATGCCGTGTGGGTCATCGACACACAGACCTCCCTCACCAATCAGCTGAATGGATTAACCTTCCCTCCTATCAGTGGAATCTACAAAATTACTTTTTAATAAATGGTCTCTTTGGAAAATGCTCAGAGGAGAAAGACGATCTCTGGTTCTTATAGTGAAAGTCTGTTTCCCTTTGAGATAAGGACTGATTTGTAACACCTGTCATAAACCATTAATTTTACTTTTGTGGGAAGAACTCCAGAAGAATTTCTCTTTCAGAAGCCTATCAAATTATCAGTGGTTTTGAGCAACAGTTTCCTAAGCAGTGTGTCTGGCTAACCCTCAGTAATGTGAGAAGTTTCAAAAATAATTTGATTCCCTCCCCTCTACTTCCCTGCTGGGCTGGCGATGCCCCTTTAGCTGCTACATCTTGGGATGTCAGCGTGGGTGACTTGGGGATGGAGACGGCAGCTCTATATCAACCAGCATGGACACAGGTGTGTCCCCCAGCAGGGACCTGGGGACCCTGTGCCCAAGCTGTCAGGGGTCTGTCTGGGGTCTGAGTATAATGATGCTGAAGGTGCCATGAGTCTCCCGTCAGGCTTCCAGGGCAGCTCAGACACTCTCTCTGGGCCAATCCCACCCCTACCCCTGAGAGTAGCCATAACATATCTGCCCACACCCCTGTCTTTGTCACATAGTGGGGCTGACCAGTCAGCATGATACTGACCACAGCTTGGAGCTGTGGGTTGACTCTTTCAGATTATTTAAACAGACTATCATGTCGTTTGCAAACAAGGACAGTTTTATTTCTTCTTTCCAATTTGCATACCTGTTATTTCATTTTCTTGTCTTATTGGATAAGCTGAGATTTCTGAATGGGGATCTCTGCAGAGCACAGCAAGTGCAAAGCTTCTGAGTTGTGTTGAGTCTGTTCTGTTTGAGGAACTGTGATAAGGCTAGTGGGCAGGAGCCTGGCAGCAGAGAGGAGAAGGTGGGGCCAGACCACCCTGGGCGTAGTAAGTTGGTGGAGAGTTGGGATGTGCTAGGGCAATGGGAAAGTATTAAAGGATTTTAGGGAAGAGAGTAACATTCAGGGATACTGCATATTCTGGGACTCAGTAAATTCATAGTTTAAATGTTAAGAAGGTATTTGTATTAGCAGAGACAAATGAGATTGTTTTATAACTGTGTGATAAAATCATGTAAAAAGTATTCAACCCTATTTTTTTTTCTTTTCTTTCTGTGTTTCCTTTTTTTTTTTTTGTCACGCGGCATGTGAGATCTTAGTTCCCTGACCAGGGTTCGAACCCACAGCCGTTGCTTTGGAAGCATGGCATCTTAACCACTGGACCGCCAGGGAAGTCCCTCAACCCTATTTTCTAAAGGCTGTTCAAAATGATAGATTTACTTCTCAAATTCATGACAGTTATGCATTCTAAAGCTGACAGAGAGCAGAAAATTTACCAAGTGGCATGAATATGTTAGAGATATTGATTTAAAACCAAACCACCAATTTTTACACTTTCCAAAGGAATTCAACTGCTGGGTTTCTTTCTCAAACACAAATAGAGAATGTTAATGAATGCTTTGAACATTCCTTTCCTCAAATCATTTTATAAGCTTTGATAGCAGAATTTTAATTGAAAATGAAATATCAATTATTAAAAGACCTGTATATTTTATGAAAGGTCCTATATTTTGCAGAAACTGCTGAGAATATTGTGCTTTTTACCTGGTGGCTGTTGGCAACTTTAAATAACTTTTTTTCTTCTGATTTTAAAAGATTTGCTCATTCTAGAAAATTTGGAAAATTACTCTAAAGGAGAAAATGAAAACCAATATGATTGTACCACGCATATGTCACCACTGCTGCCATCTTGGCTTATCTCTTACTCAAGTTTTTTCTCTGAATATGGGTGTATATGTGACAAGAGCTTAACATAGTTTTTTTTTTTTAAATTTTTATTTTATATTGTAGTGTAGTTGATTAACAGCATTGTGTTAGTTTCTGGTGTACAGCAAAGTGATTCAGTTATACATATACATGTATCTATTCTTTTACAACTTATTTTCCCATTTAGGTTATTACAGAATATTGAGCAGAGTTCCATGCGCTATACGGTAGGTCCTTGTTGGTTATCTATTTTATTTTATTTTAAGCCAAACTATTTTCTTTCTTTTTTAAAATTGGGGTATAGTTGTTTTACAATGTTGTATTAGTTTCTACTGTACAGCAAAGTGAAGTAGAGTTCCCTGGGCTATACAGCACATTCTCATTAGTTATCTATTTTATACATATTAGTGTATATATGTTAATCCCAATCTCCCAATTCATCCCCCCGCCCCCTTTCCACTCTTGGTGTCCATACGTTTGTTCTCTACATCTGTGTCTCTATTTCTGCCTTGCAAACTGGTTCATCTGTACCATTTCATAGTTTTATATCCTGCTTTTTTTTCACTTCATGTGATATCATGAGCATTTTCTACGCTATTAAAAACTTCTTGTAAACATACTATACTATTACCCTTCAACATTCCCTTATCTAGACAATTTATGCAATCCTCTCCATTCTTATTTTGTTGGACGCTTGTGTTGTTTCCTTTTGCTGTTAAAATTTACGTTGCAGTAAACATCTTACTGAGGAACTTCTGTTCACATTTATGAATCGTTCCTTAAAATAAAGTCTTATGTGTACAATGAGTGCATCTGGAGTCAGTGCTTTTTTAAAAGCTCTTGATATGGCCACCAAGTTGTTTTTGGAGACACCGGGACTGAGAGCCCCCGCTGGTGGGCGTCCTGTGTCCACGTGGCTGTGTCCTCACAGGCACAGAGCAGTACGTGTTGGAAAGCGTTTGTGCGAGTCCGATTTAATGTGCTTTGTTGTTCGTTAATTTGCAGAGAATTCATTGCTGGGACCGGTTAATCCTGGGTTCCACCTTCTCAGGGTTGGATGGAACTGCCTTCGAACCAATGAGGAAACCAAGTTGCTGCCTGAGTGTCATTTGTGCCCCAGCAGCTCCCTCTGACGAGGAACTCCAGCACTTGGAGAAGAATTACGTCAGTGACCCAGAGTGTAGACAGGAGCTTCTCTGACCAGAATCCAAACCCGCTCCCTGATAGGAGGCCAAGAATTTCAGCTCTGGTGCTTGGTCGCCCAGAGTGGGGACGCCCGTTAGCATGTGGCCAGTGGGCACCCCGGAGACACCCCTCTCGCCCATTCCAGCCTCTCGAGGTCGGGGTTCCTGTGGACACAGGCTCCACTACTGTGCACTGTGACAGGCACTCCCGAGCACCGTGTCCTCCTGGCGCCCCATCTTCTGACACCTCGTCAGTTCCTCTGGGTGCCAGGCCTTGCCGAATGCTTCGCCCTGGAGGCCAGTCCCGGGGCCTATTTCACGGCTCATTCAAAAGGAAAGCGAGGAGGCCTTTTCCATTTCATCTGTTAAATGATTTAATTCACGAGGGACTTGGTCACCACGGATGCCAGCACGGCCCGGTTCCCGGGCCTGATGGAACCGCACCAACCGCACCAAGCTCTGCGCTGGGCCCCGGCAGAAGCCGCGCGGCCGGGCCCTGGGGGACACCTGGTCGGGGGACTGAGGCTGGGGGGGGAGGGCAGCAGAGTGGGTCTGATGGTTCGATGCAGCTGACGTGTGAAGTGACACCCACAGTGATGGGATCCAATCCCCCCTGAAGGTGGGGCCCCATGGAAACACATCTGATAAATGTCTACTTAAATATTACGAGGCAGCATTCTTCCCGGAGCAGTTTTAGCCCCAGAGGACTTCAAGCTCCTGACCTCGGTCATGCCCACATTCACAGGCGTCACCGCCCCTCCCCTTCCCACAACCTCCTGCTCCTTGTGGGGGTCGTGAGGACAGCCTGGCCAGCCCTCAGGTCACAACAGGTGACACAGGGCGTGAGCGGGAGAGCGAGGGCTGGTCTGCTGGCGGGAGAGTCGAGGCAGGGGAACAGAAGCCACGACCTGAATCAACACGCCGAGGCCTGAGTGGTGCCTCCGCCCGGCCTGTCCCACGGTCCCCAAGGTCCCCATGGTGGTCTCCCAATGGGAGTCCCTCCTGAAGCTCTTGATGCTTCTGAGGGTGTTGAAGTCCTGTGGTTCCTTGGAGGTGCTCCGTCATCCGAGATGTGCCAGGAAGGCCCCTTGGGGGCCTGAAGACTCGGGAACCTGTCCTGGTAAAAGGTGGTGGTTGAGTCACTCGTGATCTGAGGTTGCAGGTTGGATTCTGAGGCCAGGACAAGAGGAACTGACTAGAAGGAAACTGGGGAGCAGAGCACCGGGCCTCGGAGGAGCCAGGGCGTCCTTGGGGTCTGGGCCACAGGAGGAGACGGGCAGACAGGTAGGAATCGAGGTGAATTAGATCCTCCAAGGAGGATGGACGGGCCCTTATCCATAGGAGGGAACAGGGCCAGAGCGCCAACACCCACTCCAGGAGCTGGTCCCCAGCCAGATTCTACCCCCTACAACCTTGTCAGGGAGCCGTTGAGTAAAGCAGGTCAAAGCTGGTGGGACCTCAGGGGTCATTTCATCACAGTTCTCATCCCATAGGCGGCAGCAGCAGCCCTGACGTGGCCTGGGCAGGTAGCAGGAGCAGAAGGGGCACTAGAGTCCTGGTCACTCCTGGGTGGCCCAACCCCCTGAATGCTACACCGTGGTCCTCCCGAGACAGAGGAGGACGTTCAGCCACTGAACCAACAGTAAAGCAATCATGTTGTGTCCTAAAGGGGAAACAAGAAAAAGCAAGTAATTGCTATATTCCATCATTACTGGGCGCTTCAAAGAAGACAGATTCAAAAGGAGGAAAGGTAACATTTTTATTGAAGTACAGAAAAGCCCGAGGGGGTGGGGGAAGCTTAATTGGGCCACCCTTCCGTCTTCACAGCTATCTTTACATCAGGCCACCTCTAACTAACCCCCCTGGGATGACGGTAAATGCTACTTGCAGGCCCTCAAAGAACTGGTAATTTCCACGTCACTTTATAAATCCTCAAAGTGTATGTACACTTGGTTTCCTCTAGCCATTCATTTCACAAATGTTTATTGAACACCTACTGTGTGTTGGACCCTGAACGGGGCTGGGGGTTGTTCAGCAGTGAGCGAGGCAGGAAGGTCCCCCTCCAAACGAAGCTGATGTCCTCATGGGGGTTCAGCGAGAACAACCAAGTGCATGAAGAAGTGAACCAGAGAAAGGGAGCGATGAGCACGTTGAGGAATCGAAACCACGGCACGTGATTGGGGGAGGGGGCGTCACGCCGGATCCCGAGGTGGGGAGCGGGCTCTCTGCGGAGCTGGATGTGAGCTGAGCCCCAGACGATGGAGAGGAGCTGCCTGGGGAGGTCTGCGGAGGGAGGGCTCAGGTAGAGCGGAGCGGGAGCAAGATGCCGCAGCCTCTAAATCGGCAGCACGTGGCCGCCGCGCAGCTGGCCCTGCTGTTCCGCCCGTGTCTCTGCCCCTGTGCACGGAGGGCGTCACCGTGACGGCCAGTTTGCTGCCAGCTCAGGCCCCGGGCACGAGGCCGTCCCACTGGATAATTGTATTTCTTAATCTCTCCCTTCAGCAAATGGAGGGACGTGGACTCTAGAACTTCACCCCTTTAATCAACAAGTTCCTCCAGGTCTCAGGGGTTTGTCCTTCAGGTATGATTTTCTTCATTCATTCATGCATTCACTCACTCATTCACTCATTCCACAGATGTTTATGAAGTGTCTGCTGCGTGTCTGACCTGACCTGTTCTGAGCACTGGGAACAAAGCCGTGAACAAGACGGAAAGATCCCTCCCTACAGAATCCGTACATCCTAACACAGAGGGATGAACGCCGACGTCAACTGGTAAAAGGGATGGTGTCAGTGCTGGTCGGTGCTTTGGCGAGAAGTGAAGCAGGGAGGGGGACACTGAGTGTGGAGGATGCGGTAGGGGTGTTATTTTAAAAGTGGGGTGAGGGAGGCCCCCTGAGAAAGCGACAGAGAGGGAGCAGCCCTAAGACTACCTGGGGGAGGAGGTTTCGTGCAAAGGCCCTGGGGTGGGCGTGGAGCTGGACCTCCTGGCTCAGCAAGGCGGTCAGTATAACCAGACAGGAGAGAGGAAGGGGTCGAGGGGCAGGGGAGTCAGAGCAGTGAGGAGGGGCCGAGTCAGAAAGGCCCCAAGGTGGGTGTAAGGACTTGGCTTCTACGCTGAGTCAGGTGGAAGCAGCAGAGGGTTTAGATCAGAGGAGTGACAGCATCTGGCTTTTTAATTTCTGCCACCGTTGTCTCAGTAGAACTCACTTCTTGAACGAGACTTGGCTTTAGCTGTCCCAGAGCCCCGGGGCTGGGCTCCGGCGTGGCGGCTGACACACCCACTCCGGGGCCCTCTCTGCCCGGGTCTCTCGTTTGTGGCATTTCTCACGTTCACCCCCTCCCCAGTCTGGCCCGCGTATGAGCCTCATTACACCTGGCACAGAGAACGAGGCTCAGCAAACGGCTCATGAAGCATCTTTTTAAAGGTTAATGGTCACTGGCAAGGGAAGGAAGGGCCACTGAGCATCTACGCCTCTTTGATGATGTGGATTTTCCAGTTAAGTGAAAATGAGAGTCGCGTCTCCTTACAGGTACCTGGTCTAATTACCAAGCAGCCAAGGAGGCCTCGGGGTGTCTTGGAGGCTGGAACCATCAGCCCGGGGTGAGCTACGAGCGCTTTACATGAGCTGCTCCCAGGTGAGAGGTCGGGGTCAGGCCCCCCCCCCAGCCCCCCGCTGGCTCCACCCAGGTGAGCCCCTGAGCTGCTCCCAGGTGAGCCCTGTGTGTGTGGAGAGGCGGATCTGGAGGATCCCACGCTCAGGCCGGTAAGCTCCGGGAGGGCAGGGATAAGGTCTCTTCTCGGATTCATGACGCATGGTGCCTGGCTCCTCTGGCCACTGGGAGGGGACAGGCGAGGCCAGAGGCTGGAGAGGGCGGTGGCCGTGAAGGTAGGAACCCCAAGGGCTCAGGGAGGAGGTGGAGGTGCCGCTGGGGTGAGGCTGGGGCAGGTGTGGGGGGCGGCGGGCTAGGGGCGGCCCCATCTCGTTACCTTCTCCCCTGTATCTTTGGGTTAGAAATACCTCGTTGGGTGCAGAAGGTGTTGATTAGGAAGGACTCTCCCCTCCCTACAATTGAGGCTCCTGTGACCATCTTGCTTTACAAAAAGTATTTCACAAATGGACGTGTGAATGCGTAAATGAATGAATGAGTGAGAATCAGCTGGGCTGGCTCTCAGTAGCTGTAGAAGCAAATTATGGCCACTTGACCCAGGAGAATATTCAAGGGAACTGGCTCTTTCCTGAGGACAAGGGCGGGCTATTTCCTGTCTGGGCCTCAGTTTCCCTGTGGGTAAAATGAAAGGGTATCTAAATAATCGTAAAGGACATCTCAGGAGATAAGCACGAGAGACTAGGCTGTGTGTCTTGCAACGTCCTAAAGGGAACGTGGGGAAAATCCTATTACTCAGCGGTGGGAGGGGCACCCACTGGGACTCTCACCTGGAGCAGGTGGGCCTTGGAATCCTTCCTCATTGGTTTCTTCCCTCACCTTGGCCTCCCGGCCCCTGCCTGCCTCTCCAACCCCACCTTTCTACCAAGTAGGTTAGAGCCTCAGTGAGCATGACAGGGACCTCAAATTACAGTGGCTTAAATACGACAGTTTATTTCTTTTTTGCATGAAATCCAAGCCCGTAGGGTGATTCTTCTCTGTAGTTTTCAGGGTCTCAGGCTCCTTCCACCTTGCTGCTCTGTCACCCTTGGGGTGTGGCTTCTCCCACAAGGTGGATCACATCCCAGTGTCTGGCCAGCAGGGAGGGGCAGAGGGGACAGATGGGCACAAGCCTTCCCTTTAAGGGTGGGGCCCAGCAGCTGAGCACACAGTTCTCTTTCCCATTGGCCACAGCCCAGTCACATGACCACCCCTGACTGCAAAGGGGGCTGAGAAGTGCAGTCTTCATTCTGCCCGGCTGTGTGCCCAGAAGACAGGCTATTACTGGAAGGGGACAGTGGATGTTGGGGGGCAACATCCCAGTTGGCTCACATTGCTCCGGCCTGCGGTGACCAACTGTCCTGCTTTGCTGAGGCATTTCTTTGGACACAGAACTTGCAGTGCTCGATCTGGGGTAGTCATAGGAGGAATTGTCCACGCTGGCTTCTTTTCTTATCCCCAAACGGGCCCAGCACGTTCCTGCCTCAGGGCCTTTGCATGTGCTGTTACCTCTGTCTGGAACACACTTTCCACAACTCCTTCCATTCTGAAAGGATTGCTGGGTGCCCACCTCACGTATGAGCCGCTGTTCTAAACACTACATGGCACGCGCAGAGTGAAAATTCCAACCATGCTTTTCACATAACAAGGATAATTCTTTCTACTCCTCCCTGGTCACTTCTGTTTCCAAATCTCCGTGGAGCTCTGAAAGGAACACCTCTTTCCCTAAGGCTCTGGCTGGGCTCTCACACAGTCTGATAAATCTTATATTAATAATAACCCGAAAGAAGAACATGTATTAACTTCTAAGATTATGACCAAGGAAACAAGGATTTTGAAGAGATGTGTAAGCCTAATCAAAGGAAATGTGGGGTGGAGAAAGTTTTATTAAATAGAACCACACCTCTTGGGTGAGCTCACTGGTACAGTCTTTCCGGAGGGCAGCTTGGCACTATATGTATCAACTGCAAATGCACAACTTCAGGCCCCAAAGTCCATTTACAGGAATTTATCCCAATGAAATAATAAGAAAAATATGCAAAGGTGGATCTCTAAGGGCTTCTGTAAGAGGAAAGAAGCATAAAAGCCTAAATGTCTGAGGCTGGGAAGCACAGATTGCTATCCTCTGCCCTGACACCAACAGGCACTTCAGACGAGGAAACGGAGGCACAGAGAGTTTGAGCAACTTACCCAAGGTCACACAGCAGGCAGTGGCAGAGCTGGATTTGAACCAGGGAGGTGACTCCAGAGCACATACTGTTCCCCAGTCGGCTCTGCCACCTCCTAGGCCGCAAAAGGGAACGAGAACGTCTTCCCGGGAATAATATCGAGATTTCTCTGGGAGGTGAGAGGATGGCGCAGGACCCGGAAGTCTGAAGTGTGGGACCTGGACCCAGGCTGTGGGACCCAGAACACCCAGAGCAGGCGGGAGGCCTGTGGTGGCCGAGAGTGCTGGCTGTCCCCAGGTGGCCAGGGTGGAACAGCTCCTCTAGCCCCTTCCCGGGGTGAGGGCTATGTTGTTTGCTCCCCGCACTAATCCTCCAAGCCTGCAGCCCAGCCCCAAGCCTCCAAACCCAAGACCACCCAGTTGAGACTGGAAGGAAACCTTCCCTTGTAAGTGGAATCAGGTGGAATCTGGCTGTAAATTAGTCTCAGAAACCAAAAGGCTGTGTCACAAGCATGGCCAGTGTGGCTGTCACTGTCAGCTGCATGGAAATGACGGAGATGAGAGGGACAGCGTCTGTCCAGAGGGGAGCCAGAGGAGGGAATGTCGTGGACGATGGAAGGAGGACAGGCCTGCCCCCAGCAGACATGTCGTCCGCAGAGAACTGGCCCGGGACGGGGAGATGCCCCTGCGGTGGGCAGCATGTGGTTTGAGACCGGAACGTCGGACACACAGGAGCGATTGGTGGTCTCCTGGGAGCTGGGGGGGCATCTTGGCCAGGTGGTGGGGTCCTCAGAGGCTCAGCCCCTTTGTGTGTGTGGGTGATGGCCCTCTGCCCTGTCCCTCTGAAGGTGGCCATAAGGGAGGGAAGCCAAAGAGCTCAGCGTTGGACAGGCTGGGAAGCGAATCCCACTTCCCACCAGGCCAGTGACTCTGAGCCTCAGTTTCTCTAGCTGTCGAGTGGGGCTAACATCAACCTATATGGACTGCCTGCTGGTGCGAGGCCCTAGTTAAGCATCTTTAATTCCTGGGGGCAGCCTCATTTACAGCTGAGAAAACAGAGACACGGAGAGGTTAAGTCACTTACCTGGGGTCACACAGATGCTATCTGTGGTTAGGACTCCAGACTAGCGGGCATCAAATGGAGCCCTCGGCACCGTGCTGGCGGCCTGGCAGGTGCTCGGGAACGCCAGGTGCTGTTTGCGATCCTCATCACTGCTGCCGCCACCAAGAGCACCAGGAGTGAGAGCACCGTATCTGCCTCTGAGGGCCGTCGCGAGCAGGAAGCGAGGTGACGCACGTAGGACCCAGGGCACTGGCTGCAGCCAAGTCAGCTGCCGGCGACCCCGTGGCAGCAGCAGGAGCAGCTCTGGGTGAGGGTGTTGCAGCGGCTTCTGCCTGTCCTCCGGGCCGAGGGCTCGCCTGCCAGCTCCTCGGAGCCTGGTCCCCAGTGCGGGTCCGGGGTGGGGGCGTCTGGGGTTCTTGGGAAGGGGCGGGCGGGCCCAGCTCAGGCCTCCCTCGGGGGCCTGTCCGCCACAGCCATGCTGGGGGGCTGCTCCTGGTGGGCTCGGGACGATGCCGGGCTGAGCGGCCACAGGCCAAGTTCCTGCCGTCCGGCCTGTGCCCCCAACCGCGGCCTTGCAGGCTGCTGGGCAAACACTGGAGGGGGTGACTTCTCAGGCTCTAGTGGGCACGGCCCTCCTCCTGCCCCCCTCCCCAGCCTCACTGTGGGACAAAGGGCATCTGGTCCAACACACCCACCACTGGATGTTTCCTGGTACAGAGTTTATCAAATCGCAGGTTGTGATGCGTGAGTGGGTCTTGAAATCTATTTAGAGGGTGGAGCCCTGCGCTTAAACTCTGCAATAGACCAGAATAGAATAGATGAGGAAATATCAGAGTGCGTGGCGTGCAGTGAAGGGGTGTTTGGGGAAACTTCTGCCTGGTTTTCACAGAAATAGGCGTGTGTGTGTGTGTAACACCGTGTGACATGTGTTTCTTACTGCGGTTGTGTTAAAAAATGATTGACAGACTGTCTCATGGCCTTCGTGGCACACAAAGTGTGACACTTGTGTGACTAAGTGTGACACTTAGCCACGCCGGGGCCCAGCAGGTCTGCGCTCTGTTGATTTTGGGGAGGAGACTGTAAAGCCTGGAACATGAAGGTGGGAGAGAATGGGTCTCAGGAGATGGCACCAGGGCTGGTGCAGTGATGAGTCCCCGGGCCGCCCCCGCTCCTTCCTCCCCTGGCTAAGCCGCTCTGCCCCGTTGTCACTTCTCTGCAGCCCGTGTCCCCGCTTTCTGCTCTTCCCAGCGCCCATCAGGTCAGATGTTACCACGGTGACTTCCGGCTCTTGTTTCTCTTCTGTGAGCCTCCCTGGAGCGCCGGCTTCCCCAGCTCGAGCCCAGCGTGGTGCACAGTAGGGACCCACCTGTTGGGAGGATGTCTGGGGTGGGGGGAGGTCTGCCGCGCAGGGATGAGCCCCAGAGAGCAGCACAGCAGGGGGAGGGGCTCCTCTTTCCGAAAGTCCCCGAGTCCCCTGGTCCCGCCCACCACGTGCCCCCTGCCTGGCTTCCTGCAGCCGCCCCTGCGTCGCCCCTGAGGGTCCCAGCTGCCAGGCTGGGCTGTGGGAGCCCCAGAGACCGGAGGGGCTGGAAATGAACGCCCCGGGGGGCCCAGGCCTGATGGAGTTGGGGCCGCGCCCGGCTCTCTGGGCTGCGGTGCCTGTTTATGCTGTGCGCTCCCCAGCGGGACGGGCCTCTTGTTTCCCACGGACGTAACTTGCTGGAGGTGGGCACACGCCCCTTCCCAATAACCTCAGGCCCATCTTCTGACTGCGCTCTGAGGCTGGACTCCACGGGCTGCAGACAACCCCTCGGCTGGTTCCCAGAGGAACAGGCAGAGTGCTCATCGCCTCCTTCCCTGTCTGGTCTCCCTGCCCCACACGCCCGAGGGGTATTGTTTGCGATCACCCCCCAGAGGAAATCCTTGGACTTGAAGCCTTGCCTCAGGGTCGGCTTCTGGAGAAACCAAAACAGAGACAGAGGATGGAGGGCTTTCTTGTGGTCTGTGTTTACATTCTGTGCACGTGATGCGTGTATATATGTATGTATTTTCCCTGAGTTGGGGTGGATTTGCAAGACCAAAAAATGGGTACAAACTGGTGTCGAGGGTTTGATATGGCAGGCGGCAAGGATGTGGTTCCCCTCCCATCATCCATAATGGGGTGGGGGAGGGGATTGCAGGACAAAGAAGGCTGCAGTGAGGGAAAATGGTGGGGGGGAGGCAAGGACGGTGAATGGAGGGGGGAGAGGAAGGAGAAAAGGGGGGATGGGTGCCCGTGAGAGAGAGGAGGGAGCGAGGGGGGTCTTGATGGGGCCAGAGGAGCAGCTTCCTCAGTGCTGAGACAGCAGCCGCCCTGACTCAGAAACTCGAATTGTCCATGCAGTGACCCCTCGGGCCTCACAGTCTCTGTTAGAACATGAAAGGTGTCCAGCAGATCCTTGGGGCCATTCAGTTTTCATCCCGTATGTGTGGGGCTGTGCGTGCGAACTTACACACATGCACACACACACACACATACGTGCCCTGTCTCACCCCTACACACTCGCCACTCAGACACAGCAAGTCAGTGTCATTAAAATGCCAGGCCATGCCTCTGCCTCCTCGCAGAGCCCACGTGACCCTGCTGATCAGAGGAGGCCACGAGTCCGGAGGGTGAGCCCTGGCATCGGTCCACTGCTCTCCATGGCAACCTGGCTGATACCTGTTTGAAAGTTTAAAAGCTCCAGGACTACAGGAGCTCTCACGTTACTTCACGCAGATCAGCTGTTCACTACTCAGTGCTCCCACTGTTAGGTGAGGCGGCGGGGCACAAAATTGGCGTCTGCTCTGCGTGTGCGTGTGTGTGTGTGTGTGTGTGTGTGTGTGTGGGAGTGAGTCTGGCGCACAGTTGAGATGAGGGGCTGGGGGCAAAATAGCATTAAAAACACAGCCAGCAGTAATTGGATTATAGTTGTTGATTGCATTCAAGGCACTTAACACAGTGTATTAATCCCAAAGATACATTACATCCAGTGAATTCTGAAGTGTGTCACTGATAGAACATGGGCTGTAAGAAGAAAGAACACCCCTGCAAACCTGATCAAATCTCCCATGCGGTGCTGAAGTCGCTGGTGGACGGAGGGATTAACATCCAGGTAGGAGATGTGGGAGAAAATAGGAACATGCCCATCAGACGGGTCGGCAGTGACGCTGGGGGTCAGGACAACGGAAGACCCAGGACCCACGTGGGGGGACTCCAGGCTCTGCGTCCCCCGCCCTCTGGGTGTGGGACGAGGTGGGAGGTGGGGCTGGGGGAAAGCGGTGGAGATGGAGAAAGCTGGAGAGAAACGGCCACGTCTGGTTCCTCCGTCTGCAGCAGGTCTCAAAGCCAATGTCCCCACGGGCCCGGCAGGTAACAGAAGGAGTGAAGAGGACTAGACCAGCCACCAGCCCGCACTTCCTGAGGGATTCCCGCCCGCCAGACACGGTCCAAGCAGGTTCCGGATGCTGACTCAGCCAGTCCCCCAGCCCTGTGGTGTGGTTTTGTTACCGTTTCCCTGTAGAAGGGGAAAGACCCGGGGAGGGACCCAGCAAGTGGCCTGAGGACAATGCTGCACAGGAGTTTGGGTGGCAGATCCTCGGTCTCCATGTGGGGACGATAGGGGGAGGGGCGGAATCGGTGGCAAACTGCGGAGCACGAGCCTGTCTAAAGGGGCTGGTGCCCCGGCCTCGGTGCCACCGCAAGCTACCAGGAGAGGACTTGGGCGCAGAGTGGCACCGTGTCCTGACACCTTAAGAGAATCAAAGTATCAGATGCTCAAGTGAAATCTCAGGTTTTTCACGTGTTGACATCGGATTCACATTTTTCAAAAGCACCAGGAGGGACGCACTCGACACATCCGCTGCTGGTTTGGGTCACAGCGTGACCTCTGACTCACCGAGAGGAAATCCTTCTGGAAAGTCGTGAGCATCAAGGTGTGTGTGGCGCTGGGCTGGCTGGTGTGAGAGGAGGGCTCTTCCCCCGAGACCCTGTCACGTTCAGGGGACGCTGCCCACCGAGCTGGTGCTGCTCGGAGCGGCGCCTGCTTCGCTCCCCCTGGGTGGCCGAGGAGGGCGCTCTGCAGGGAAGGTGGGGCGGGGCTCGGGGTTACAGGGACCTGACGGGACAGGCCCTGTCCTGACGCAGCTCACACTCCCGGAGTGGACAGTCACCTCCACTTTCCCGGGGTTGCCCTGGTGGCCGGAAGGTCGGGCAATGCTGGGCCTGTATTTCCACGTGGCTTCCACGCTGGAGATG
>NW_021699799.1:0-2399 GCF_005190385.1 Monodon monoceros
CTTACAAAACTGTGAGGAACCCGGCAGGATCAGACTCTCACCAGAGCACCCACATCACAAAGGGGATGGGATGCAGGCAGGAGTGTCCTCACACCAGTGGGGCGACATCCATATTATCGAAAGGTGAGGAATCCAGCACATGTGGCCTCCAACCAGAGGACCAAAATCACAAAGGGACTGAGAGTGAGGCAGGCAGGAGGATCCTCACAACAGAGGGCCCAGGGGAAAAAAAGTTGAGGAATCCAGCAGTTGTAACCCCCACTAGGCGTCCAGGAGTACAGAGGCTATGGGACACAGGCCGCAGTGAACTAACACCAGAGGGCTGCACACATGAAAATTTGAGCAAGCCACACGTTGGGACCTCAGAGCAGAAAACCCACATCCCCATGAGGATGGAAACCTGACAGGTGTGTCCTCGCACCACTGGGAGCACATCAGGAAATGTGGGGGAGCCCAGATTTTGGGCCTGACGCCAGAGTGGTCCTCATTACAGACGGGAGGAGGCTCCCAGCCAGCTCTAACTGATACCAGATGGCCCACAATGCCAAGGCAACGTGTGCCAGGCAGGAGCAACCTCAAAGCAGAGGACCCACCTCACAGAACTGTGAGGAACCCAGGCAGGATCAGACTTTCACCACAGGGCCCACATCAAGAAGGGGATGGGAACCAGGCAGGATTGGTCCCACACCACTGGGGCCACATCCACATCATCGAAAAGAGAAGAAGCCAGCACATATGTCCTCAAAAAAGAGGACCCACATCACCACTGGGCAGGGAGTGTGGCAGGCAGGAGGAGCCTCACAGCAGAGGGCACATGGAGTAGAAAATGTGAGGAATCCAGCAGTGGGAACCCACCACCAGGCGTCCAGGGACACCGAGGCTATGGGATCCAGGCTGCAGTGTCCTCACGACAGAGGGCTCCACACCATGAAAATTTGAGCAAGCCAGGCGTTGGGACCGCAAATCAGAAGGCCCACATCCCCATGGGGATGGGAACCTGGCAGGGTTGTCCTGGCACACTGGGCGCACGTTAGGAAATGTGGGGGGAGCCCAGCATTTAGGGCCAGACACCAGAGGTGCCATCATCACCGAGGTGAGGAGGCCCCCAGCAGGCTCCATGTGACACCAGAGTGCACACAACGCTAAGGCGAGTCTGCCAGGTAGGAGTAACCTGAGAGCAGAGGACACACCTCACAGAACTCTGAGGAACCCAGGCAGGATCAGACTTTCACCAGAGGGCCCACATCACCAAGGGGATGGGAACCCGGCAGAAGTGTCCTCAAAGCAGTGAGGCCACATCCACATCATCGAAAGGTGAGGAACCCAGCACATGTGGCCTCAAACCAGAGGACCCACAACACAAATGGACTGGGAGTGTGGAAGGCAGGTGGATCCTAAAAACAGAGGGCCAATGGAATAGAAAATTTGAGGAATCCAGCAGTTGGAACCACAGAGCAAGCGGTCCAGAGCACTGAAGATATGGGATCCAGGCTGCGGTGAACTCACCTCAGGGAGCCCCACATCATGAATGTGTGAACAAGCCAGCCTTTGGAACCTCAGAGCAGAAGGCCTACATCAACATGAGGAGGGGAACATGGCAGGGTTGTCCTGGAACCACTGGGCACACCTCAGGAAGTTGGGGGAGCCCAGCAGTTACGTCCTGAGGCCAGAAGGACCGTCATCATCGAGGGGAGGTGGCTCCCAGCAGGCTCCAACTGACACCAGAGGACCCACGTCGCCAAGGCAATGTAGCCCAGGCAGGAGTGACCTCACAGAAGAGGGCCCTCCGCACAGATCCATGAGGACTTCAGAGCGGATGAGTCTCACAACAGAAGGCCCACATCACCAAGGGTCTGGGCAACAGGCAGGAGTGTCCTCACATCAGTGGGGCCACATCCACATCATCGAAAGTTGAGGAACCCAGCCCATGTGGCCACAAATCAGAGGACCCACATTACCAAGGGCCTGGGAGTGAGGCAGGCAGGAGGAGCCTCACAAGATAGGGCCAGTGGAATAAATAAGTGAGGAATACAGCAGTTGGAACGCCCCAGCCGGCGGCCCGGATCACCGAGGCTATGTGATCCAAGCCGCAGTGAACTCACACCAGAGGGCCCCAGACCATGAAAGTGTGAGCAAACCAGACGTGGGGACCT
Organism: Monodon monoceros; assembly: GCF_005190385.1. Taxonomy (NCBI): domain Eukaryota; kingdom Metazoa; phylum Chordata; class Mammalia; order Artiodactyla; family Monodontidae; genus Monodon; species Monodon monoceros. Next base: position 2,154 of record NW_021699799.1, read on the forward strand.
CAGAGCAGAAGGCCCACATTCCCAAGAGGATGGGAACCTGGCAGGGATGTCCTAGTACCACTGGGCGCATATCAGGAAATTTGGGGGAGCCCGGGAGTTAGGGCCTGACGCCAGATGGGCCCTCATCACTGAGGGCCGGTGGTTCCCAGCAGGTTCCAACTTACACCAGAGGGACCAGGACGCAAAAGTGACGTGTGCCAGGCAGGAGTGACTTCACAGTACAGGGCCCACCTCACAGAACGTTGA
>NW_021699800.1:0-2375 GCF_005190385.1 Monodon monoceros
AAGTAATAAGGCATTGAGCAGTTAAGTTACATGTGGGTCACATAGCAATGATGGAAGAATTAGGATATGATTCTAGGTAATCTGGCTTCAGAGTCACTCTTCTGCCTCTTGTAGATAAATAATGTAATATTTAACTTATTGAGTACATATCATGTAAACGCTAAACTCCCTACATGTGTAAACTCATTTCATACTCATTGCAAAAACTGTACATTAGGTGAAATTGGGTTATTAAAAAATGCAAAAGGATGCCTTAGTGTGTGTGGTCTTTGCAAAAATACCCACATCAGAGGAAAACATCTACCCATGAAAATTGGATAATCATATGGAGAAGAAAATTGGCTGTGCATCCTTTTACGAGAACTCTTAAATTCTCATTCATTCCTTCATCATTGAATGAGGACCTACTGTGTGTCAGGCGCTGAACTAGATGCTGAAGATACAACAAGGAAGAAGTCAGTCCCTGCCCTGCAGGTCTTTTCTTTCTAGTGGGAGAGGGACACATATACACCTAGTGAACCTAAGGCATATCCAAGCCACAGCCAGCCGAATTCCTTATGCCAGAACAGGTGGACTTAACATGGCCAGTTTGCACCATCAGAAGCAGCCTAGTAGGAGGTAACCACTGTGCTTATACATAAAATGGATGATTTATGAGTGTTTTTTGTTGTTGTTGGGGGCAGGGAAGCAAGAAAAACAAATGTGATTTACAAGTATTTGTTGGGTTCACTTATTTTAACATTTCGCATATGCTCAGAAGACAGCATACATGAAATATATTTTCTTGGTTACATACTGAAGGCTCTGGCAGGCTTTCCTATTTACTCCTTGTTATGATGTCTGCTAATATTTGTTATACGTTTGTGCAAAAACTGACAACAACAAAACACATACACACAAGGATGACAATTCAAGTGGTTTCTAATCCACATTTTTCTGGGAGTATATTTGCTATAAGGAAGTCAATTAATTCTGTAGGATTAAAAATTACAGACCACTAAGGTCTGTAGCACTGCTAGTAAGATCTTTGATTTCTAGAGCACTTTGGAGCCCCTCAAGGCTTGCTGTGTACTTGTTCATCTCCTGCCCCGTATAATGATTTTGGGAAGTTTGCAAAGCAAATAAAATTATATTTATTTTCAAGGAAACAAAATCTCAGAGAAGCTAAATTACTTGTCTCAGATCAGATTAATAGTAAGTTGCAGAATCACGATTTGAACCAAAATCTTTCTGTACAACTTTGTTCTGATGCTGCAGTTATATTGATTTGAATTATGGCCAGAAACCAGTGTTTTAATAATTGTCATCTATTTTTGTATGAAAAATTTTACGATTTAAAAAAATATTCCTCCTAGACAAATGATGCTTTGGGTATTTAAACAGATCCTGCAAGGACATTAAAATTTTTTTTTCCTGCTTCCTACCCATCTATCAATTAAAAAATTGATGCTTTCCTTAGTCTTTTATGGAAATTATGTAAAAAGATTTTCTGGGTGAGTTCACCCAGTTTGCCCAGCTCTTGGCAAGGATTAGGTGTTTCAGACCCATCTACACCTCAGCAGCCCAGCAGTTTGACTGAAACAAACATGGGCAGCTCAGGGTAGGTCCTTCTGTTCTCCACCATGACAGCCATGATTGTACCTTGCTGACAGCTCCCCTGTGGATCTTGTTAGTGGGGGTCTGTGCTTGTTCATTGCTTGGCAAGACACAAGAACAACCTTTCTAATCTTGGCATTGAGTTCTCCAGGAGAGCTGCATGAATATTTATAACCCATCCACCCAAGTTCCTAAGAGGGTAAATATTATGTTAAGTTTTCTTAGCGCACGTGTGCACACACACACACACACACACACACAAACACACACACACACAACACACATACGCGCTACTAAAGAGGGGCAGGAGGGAACTTTAGGAAGTGATGGACGTGTTTATGGCCTTAATGCTTTCATGGGTATATATTTATCCCCAAACTCATCACGTTGTGTAAATTAAATACGTACAGATCTTTACATGTCAATCATACCTCTCAATAAAGTGGTTTTAAAAAATTAAAAAAAAAAGAAATACGTGCACTCTTGGCAATTCTTTTTCATTTTCAAAGAAGGAAGACCACTGCAGTGTCTTCCATCTGTCTCCTTTCTATCTGTAGCCTGGAGCCCCAACTTCTTACCCTTGGACGATATTAACTATTTCCTGATAGTTTTCCCTGTCTCTGGTCCCTTTCTTCTCTGATCCATTTGCCACATTACAACTGGAGTTATTTTTCTGTCTGGAATCCTAGAACTGATAATATAATTCTCCTACTTAAAAACCTTGGAAGGTTGAGTATATCCAAATCAAGATAAAGTCCAAATTTAAGGAATTCAGGCTC
>NW_021699801.1:0-3167 GCF_005190385.1 Monodon monoceros
TCTTTCTTTCTTTCTTTCTTTCTTTCTTTCTTTCTTTCTTTCTTTCTTTCTTTCTACTTTTTCTCCCTTTTATTCTGAGCCGTGTGTATGAAAGGCTCTAGGTGCTGCAGCCAGGAGTCAGTGCTGTGCCTCTGAGGTGGGAGAGCCAACTTCAGGACACTGGTCCACAAGAGACCTCCCAGCTCCACATAATATCAAATGGCAAAAACACCATCTCAACACCAGCAACCAGCTTCACTCAACAACCAGCAAGCTACAGTGCTGGACACCCTGTACCAAACAACTAGCAAGACAGGAACACGGCCCCATCCATTAGCAGAGAGGCTGACGAAAATCATAATAAGTCCACAGACATGCCAAAACACACCAACAGAGGTGGACCTGCCCACCAGAAAGACAAGATCCAGCCTCATCCACCAGAACACAGGCACTAGTCCCCTCCACCAGGAAGCCTACAAAACGAGAACTACGAACCTGCAGCCTGTAAAAAGGAGACCCCAAACACAGTAAGATAAGCAAAATGAGAAGACAGAAAAACACACAGCAGATGAAGGAGCAAGATAAAAACCCACCAGACCTAACAAAAGAAGAGGAAATAGGCAGTCTACCTGAAAAACAATTCAGAAAAATGATAGTAAAGATGATTCAAAATCTTGGAAATAGAATAGAGAAAATGCAAGAAACATTTAACAAGGACCTAGAAAAACTAAAGATGAAATAAGCAATGATGAACAACACAAAAAATGAAATTAAAAATACTCTAGATGGGATCAATAGCAGAATAACTGAGGCAGAAGAACGGATAAGTGACCTGGAAGATAAAATAGTGGAAACAGCTACTGCAAAGCAGAATAAAGAAAACAGAATGAGAAGAACTGAGGACAGTCTCAGAGACCTCTGGGACAACATTAAACACACCAACATTTGAATTATAGGGGTTCCAGAAGAAGAAGAGAAAGAGAAAAGGACTGAGAAGATATTTGAAGAGATTATAGTTGAAAACTTCCGTAATATGGGAAAGGAAATAGGTAATCAAGTCCAGGAACCACAGAAAGTCCCATACAGGATAAATCCAAGGAGAAATATGCCAAGACACATATTAATCAAACTGTCAAAAATTAAATACAAAGAAAACATATTAAAAGCAGCAAGGGAAAAGCAACAAATAACACACAAGGGAATCCCCATAAGGTTAACAGCTGACCTTTCAGCAGAAACTCTGCAAGCCAGAAGGGACTGGCAGGACATATTTAAAGTGATGAAGGAGAAAAACCTGCAACCAAGATTACCCAGCAAGGATCTCATTCAGATTTGATGGAGAAATTAAAACCTTTACAGACAAGCAAAAGCTGAGAGAGTTCACCACAAAACCAGCTTTACAACAAATGCTAAAGGAACTTCTCTAGGCAAGAAAAACAAGAGAAGGAAAAGACCTACAATAATAAACTCAAAACAATTAAGAAAATGGGAATAGGAACATACATATTGATAACTGCCTTAAATGTAAATGGACTAAATGCTCCCACCAAAAGACACAGATTGGCTGAATGGATACAAAAACAAGACCCATATATATGCTGTCTACAAGAGACCCACCTCAGACCTAGAGATACATACAGACTAAAAGTAAGGGGATAGAAAAAGATATTCCATGCAAAGGGAAACCAAAAGAAAGCTGGAGTAGCAATTCTCATATCAGAAAAAATAGAGTTTAAAATAAAGACTATTAGAAGAGACAAAGAAGGACACTACATAATGATGAAGGGATAGATCCAAGAAGAAGATATAACAATTGTAAATATTTATGCACCCAACATAGGAGCACCTCAATACATAAGGCAAATACTAACAGCCATAAAAGGGGAAATCGACAGTAACACACTCATAGTAGGGGACTTTAACACCTCACTTTCACCAATTGACAGAACATCCAAAATGAAAATAAATAAGGAAACACAAGCTTTAAATGATACATTAAACAAGATGGGCTTAATTGATATTTATAGGGCATTCCATCCAAAAACAACAGAATACACACTTTTCTCAAGTGCTCATGGAACATTCTCCAGGATAGATCATATCTTGGGTCACAAAACGAGCCTTGGCAAATTAAAAAAAATTGAAATTGTATCAAGTATCTTTTCCAACCACAATGCTATGAAACTAGATATCAATTACAGAAAAAGATCTGTAAGAAATACAAACACATGGAGGCTAAACAATACACTACTTAATAACGAAGTGATTACTGAAGAAATCAAAGAGGAAATCAAAAAATACCTAGAAACAAATGACAGTGGAGACACGACGACCCAAAACCTATTGGATGCAGCAAAAGCAGTTCTAAGAGGGAAGTTTATAGCAATACAATCCTACCTTAAGGAACAGGATACATCTCGAATAAACAACCTAACCTTGCACCTAAAGCAATTAGAGAAAGAAGAACAAAAAACCCCCAATGTTAGCAGAAGGAAAGAAATCATAAAGATCAGATCAGAAATAAATGAAAAATAAATGAAGGAAACAATAGCAAAGGTCAATAAAACTAAAAGCTGGTTCTTTGAGAAGATAAAAAAATTGATAAACCAGTAGCCAGACTCATCAAGAAAAAAAGGAGAAGAGTCAAATCAATAGAATTAGAAATGAAAAAGGAGAAGTAACAACTGACACTACAGAAAAACAAAAGATCATGAGAGATTACTACAAGCAACTCTATGCCAATAAAATGGACAACCTGGAAGAAATGGACAAATTCTTAGAAATGCCTAACCTGCCAAGACTGAATCAGGAAGAAATAGAAAATATGAACAGACCAATCAAAAGTGCTGAAATTGAAACTGTGATTAAAAATCTTCCAACAAACAAAAGCCCAGGACCAGAAGGCTTCACAGGAGAATTCTATCAAACATTTAGAGAAGAGCTAACACCTATCCTTCTCAAACTCTTCCAAAATATAGCAGTGGGAGGGACACTCCCAAACTCATTCTACGAGGCCACCATCACCTTGATACCAAAACCAGACAAGGATGTCACAAAGAAAGAAAACGACAGGCCAATATCACTGATGAACATAGATGCAAAAATCCTAAACAAAATACTAGCAAACAGAATCGAGCAGGGCATTAAAAGGATCATACACCATGATCAAGTGGGGTTTATTCCAGGAA